>NC_034608.1:56719911-56733005 GCF_900095145.1 Mus pahari | reverse complement strand
TCTATCTATCTATCTATGTATCTATCTATCTATCTATCTATCTATCTATCTATCTATCTATGTATCTATCTATCTATGTATCTATCTATCTATCTATCTATCTATCTATCTATCTATCTATCTATCTATGTATCTATCTATCTATCTATCTATCTATCTATCTATCTATCTATCTATCAGATTAAGCCCTTGCACAGTAAATCAATAAGGAGTAATAATTAAGAACCTATGTATGTTAGAAGTGAACTATGTAGTTAAAAATGTTCCTGGTGTAATCAGCATACATTTAACAGGTTATTCTTACATTTGTTTCACCAACCAAACTGCTTTACCCAAGTATAGTAGCACATGAATTCAGTGCTAGTTTTTGTGCAGGAATGGCAGAGAATACCTTCAGGAATGCATTTAATTTTCTTCTCTTTTAACCTAACTTCCTTTTATCTTTTCATGATCCCCTGTGAGATACCACATTATACTCAGTTGTCATCTATTTGGAATTCTACCAGCTATGCCAATTTTCCAGATTTATTTTTTTATTTTTGATGACTGACAATCTTGAGATATACTGATCAGATACTTGTATCTAATGCTCAATATTGAGTATATCTGCTTTCCCAGGCTAAGGCAGGAGTTTTAGTTATTGCAAGGAAGGTCAAAGTATTATTGTTACACATCCTGTGAAACACTGATGCATGCTCGTTACATGACTTATGACTGGCAAAGTTTACTGTAGAAACTGTCTAAAGTAGAGTTTGTCTGGTACAAAGCTAATCAATGCATATGCACTTTGATTTTAATAGAGAGTAAACTATGAATAACATTATCCTTCCCAGTAAGTAAGCTATAGAATTTTAATGAAAGCAGAATTATAGGGCCATAAGTACTATCAACAATAAGGGCTTTGACATAATGTTTGTGTGTTCATGACATTTTTTCTTTTCATGCGTGTGTGTGTGTGTGTGTGTGTGTGTGTGTGAGAGAGAGAGAGAGAGAGAGAGAGAGAGAGAGAGAGAGAGAGAGAGAGCTTTCCCATGGTGTTCCATTTTTGAAAATTATTCTCTGAGGCAATTAGATGAGAAAATTCAAGTTGTCAAATCACATGATAATTTTAGAATGTTTTGGCAAATGAATTATTAATTTGGGCAGATTATTTACTTGAAGGAAAACTTTGAATTATATAAACAAAACAAAAACACAGGTGCTCAGAGAGGCTGAGCTGATAATCAGGGAGCCTTTAGGGTCTGAGCTAGTTCCTCTGCATATATGATATTGTTGGGTAGCTTGGTCTTCTTGTGACACTGCTAACAGTAGGAGCAGGTGGCGTCTCTGGCTCCTTTGTCTGCTTTTGGGACCCTTTTCCTCCTAATGTGTTGCCTCTTCCAGCCTTGGTATTCCAAGTAACTTGTTATGTCATGCTTGGTTAATATCCATGGAAGCCCTGCTGGAAAAGGGGAGATCGCTTAGCAGGTAAAAGAGAAGGATGTCTGATGTGGGTGCTGTGAACTAAATGTAGGTCCTCTGGGAAAGCTACATATACTTTAGTTACAGAGCCATCTCTTCAGCTAAGTTAATTCTTATGCAGAACAAGTCAGTCTGCTACTGGCCATGGCGATTCATGTCATTAGGTTTAAATCGTTAGCACATCACACTCACATTTAATCATCACAAGTCTATCCGCTTGAATGTGGCCTAGGCCCCTGGGTTGATCTTTGAGACAACTGGATATCGTGTCTCATGTATTAAAACATACTCACATCTCAAGTTAAACACTGCTCGTGTAAAACTAATAACGAAACGGGACTGCAGCTCATGTGGTGGCGTGATACTATGCTTGCAGACATAAAAGAGTCCAAAATTTTTTAAAAATTTGGAATTTTTGGAATCGCAATGTTCTCTATGTGTCTTATATTTCTTTTTATTGCCATAAAAGAGAAAAAATAGGATCTTGAGCTAATAGGGCCCAATGTAAAGTGACTACAGAAGCATTAAAGTACAGAAACATAATCTGGAATTTGGTCTAATGCATTTGCTCTTTTCTCCTAATCCACTTGCTTGCTCTTCATTCTAGTGTGAAAAGTAATTTGATTTTCAAGATTCTGATACTGCAGTGAGAGAAGATACAAACAGCTTGAGAAACAGTTTTATTCTCAGCTCCTTGTAACTACAGATAAATCATCAGGCATATGCCCAGGGTGACTAGTCAGATTTGCCTGAAATGGCTATAAGCAAAATTAGGACAGAGCTCTGTGTAGCATAATAGCTGGGCTCAAATTATTAGTCCAACCTGAAACCAGTGTGTGTGCACATATCCTGCCCCGAGTATATTACACAGGTCTTCTGCTTAGCATAGGCTACTCTAAGAATACAAGGAATATTTCTTTCACGCCATTGGATGACCTGTGTATCGATGTGGCTGCCAATTGCTCCAACAAGCCTCGTATTGTGGCTTTGAGAATCTTGAGAGCATCTTGTGCTGCAGCTGGATCATTTTTATGAACATTCTCTGAATAGTGCACCTCTCCCCTCCACACTCTTATTTCTAAAATGTTATACTGCGAACAACAACAACAAAAAAAACCAATGTTCTTCACAGTGGTAAACTGATCAATTGAAAGGATACTCTATGCCTTGAGCATCTTGGCAGATTTGAATGTGAAGCTGGATGCCGAAGAAAATGCATTGAAAGATAGATATTCAGCCCTTCAAGACACACATTCACAGTATACACACACACACACACACACACACACACACACACACACACACACACTCTCACACACACACGCACGTGCACACACACAGACACACACACATGTGTGCACACATATACACACCACCCTGATGTTATATGGTGTTTATTACTCAAGATGATAAAATGTTTTATTACTGTGCTTTCCACTGACCACCGACTTCAATTCTGAATCTGATGTTCCCTCTGTCCTTCGCTTTATTGGATTCTGCAAAGTTATCAAATGTACCACAGCAGATCCACTGAGAGTAAAACTCAGTTACTCTTCTGATGGTATCAACATATAAGCAATCTGTTTTCTTTTGCTATAATAAAGGAAGGTGTAACTTTCTTTTATTACTGAAAGCTGGGTTGGAAACTTATGGCTGATTCTATCGCTGCTCTTGTTGTGATGAGATAGTGTTATGTCTGGTTAAAATTGCAGAGACCGGAGCCAAGTTGCCTAAGTTTGATTTCCTGCTTTTCCTTTTATATCTGAACAGACCCGGGGAAGCATAAAAAGTCCCTTTACCCCAGATCCCTCACCTATAAGCTGAAATGAATAATATCTATCTGGAGATAATGGGTACATGATAGTTTAGTTGAGAGCTCATCACTGAGAACAAACAGCCAACAAAATCTGTACACATTATTTTGTGATCACTCCAAGTACACATTTCATGTTTGCTAAACAATCATTTCTCCTTTAATTTTCTTTCCCAGATTTTCATCTAGTGGGAATGAAATCTGATGATATTCGTCCCATCTCTTCTGAGAAATCAGGGCAAATGTACAAATATTAGCTTCTGGTCATTCGAGTTTAAAAAAATGGTGATTATGCTGTCATAGTGAGAATAGTGTACTGGACTGCATACAAGAACATGTCAAAAACAGAAAGCATAGGGTGAGTAAGGGAGTTTTCTTTCATAAAAAAATCAATAGAACATGCATATTTGGTTTAACTTGAGGCCCACCCACAAGACAGCCCATGCCTTATGCTACTCATATGGCCAGAGACTACATAATCCGTAGACCTAGGGTAGAACCAAACATGTCTGGAAAAAAAAATCAATGAAATGACTCCTAATGATGCTCTGCTATATTCACAGATCAGCGCCTTATCTAGTGATTATCAGAGAAACTTCCCCCGGCCTCAGATGGGAGTGGATGCAGAGATCCACAGACAAAGATGATGCGTAAAGACCTCCTAAGTTGGTGGTCTTTATCAGTCTTCTACCTCTGAGATAGAGAAATTCATGGAAGAGGAAGAGGAAAGACTATAGGAGTCAGAGGTGATGGAGGACACTAGGAAAACATGCCCCACCAAACCAGCTAAGCAGGGTTTCATATTCATAATGGCTGACAGAGACTAAAATGGCAAACATGGGGCTTGCCTGAGTCTGCACCAGGTCCTCCGCACATAAGTTATGGCTGTTAGCTTGGTGTTCGCATGAGTCTCCTAACAGTGGGTGTGGGTGGACCTCTGACTCCTTTGCCGGCCCTTGAGATTCTTTTCCTCTTGTTGAGTTTTCACCTGGTCTTATTGTATCTTGTTTTGTCTAGGTTGCCTCTTGGAGAGAGGGAGTGAAGTTGGGGAGAGGAGAGGAGGAGGAGGAAAAGTTGGGAGGAGTGGAGGGAGGGGAAACTGGATGTGAGAAGAACCTATTTTCAATAGAAAACAAATAAAATACATTTCCGCACTCTAGATAAAGCACACTTGGTAGAGTTCTTACCAGATGTGCACAAAACCCCAGGTTTAATCCCTACACAATGTACATTAGGTATGTTGACAAGGATGTGTAATCCTAGGATTTGGGAGAAAGATTCTGGGGGATAGTCAGCTTGAAGTCATTCGAGGCTACATTGCATAGTAAAGTTCCAGGCCAGCAAGGGTCACAGGAAACATTTTCTAAAAATAGAGTAAAACGTAAATCAAGACGATTTAAAATGTTCTTAGTAAAAAATAGAAACGGAACAAAATGTTAACAAGTAAGTAGCTGTTTTGTGTTAGAGATGGAGAAAAGGAGTTTCCAGACTGTGTTCTGAGTTTGGAAATTATGAGGGGAAGTGCAACAGTAATTGAAATAAGTCTGACTGCAATATCCATGACTTTCTTATTTATGTAGCTAATACACAAGTATTTTATACAGCATGGAAACACAAAATTCCATAAAGAAGTAGTTGTATTTGCTTCATGGGTTTTTGCACTGTGGAATTAAAAATAAGATATTTGTAGTCCAAACTTTCTAGAACTTAAGTTTCTTGGAACTGATGTTTTTGTCAACTAAAATTATTTTGTATTGGTTAGTTGTTAGACCCATTGTGCTTTGAGAACACACACACACCCACACCCACATGTACATGCACATACACATATGCACACAAGCACACATGTGCACACACACACACCTAAGTTCATATATATATAATATCTATAATATATATATATAATATGTATATACATAACATGTATTATATACATATATACACACATATATAGTTTTAGTTGGGAGCTTAATACTATGATTTTCTAAACTTTCTAGCACATTTTCCATATGTAATAATTAACTATTTGTTCATTCACTCTCTCTCACTTCCCTTGAGCTTTTACTACTTAGCTGTAGCCACCCTGGGAAGGAGAAAGCCCTAATCATTGCCTTGCTTATTGTAAATTCCTTTTCATGGAATGCTCTAAGTGTGTGAGCATCATCTATGTGTTGAGCATCATCTAAGTGTTGGCATCATCTATGAGGCTTTCCTGGCTGGCTAGGGAGAACTTGCCATCAGCCATGCTGGACACAGTCTGACGTGTGGGAATCTGCACCTATTTCCCAACGTGGTGGTCTCTCACAATTCTTAGCTTCATAACAAATGCAGCAGACTAAAGCAATAGTCTCACGTATTGCTAGATAAATTTATTTTTAAAATGTATATGACCATAATAGTTAGGATTATAATGAGGTTTAAATAACAGTGTGAGAGGCTTTGCCTGCCTATATCTTTGATCAGAATTTCTGCATTAGCTTTTCAAAAATGACTGGAATCAGTATTTGGATACATAGTCAACTCAAATTTTACCCCAAGTACTCAACTGCCTTAACAAATTCCTTAATGACTTAGCCTTTTTGAATTGACTCATGAGTTTTCTTCTGTTGTGCACCAAGTATAGTGACAACAATTACTCCATCATGGGCAGTGAATTCCAAGTTCCCTAGTGTATGTCTGAAGCCACAGGTTGTACTAAGATCCATAAAAGTTATTTTCTATACCATCATAGTGATTGTAAGGAAAAATTAATAAATTAGGTATAGTAGAGGACTAACAATAATTAGTAGCAAAACATAATGGTTACTCACAATACAGAACAAAATCTATATGAATGGGACCGCTCTCTACCTCCTCCTCTTACTGTTTTAGTAAGCAGGACAAGTTGTTTCTTGAGTATAGCAGGAAAACATTTTATGCTCTAGACATTTTAAATGTTGGGAATGAAATTTGTATAAAAATCCAAATAATAGCTTTCTATCATTTTACTCATTGTTAAATCTAATGATACCAGTGTTGGGGAAAGGTATGCTTTTCTATTTACTACAACGAAATGTTAACTCAGCCAGCACACTCTGTTTGGTTCAAGCAACAGCAGTTCATTGTAGTTATAGTGTATTGTATCCCCTCAAAGTAAGATGATGATCTTTTTAAAAAATATAAATAAACTGAAGAAGAGTAACTGCCATTCAAAGTTATTTGCTGCACCATTAGCCCAGTCTTCTTCATAGGGAAGAGGTCTGGCTACCCAGAGAATGAGTTTGCTTGAGTGTACGCAGTGCCTCTGATGCCCTTTTTTTAGGAGTCTGGAAACCCCTATTAATGTGCCATTCACAACCTTTGTGAAGATAACACATGCACATTTCCAACGTGCAGAAATGGACTTGCCAAAGTGGCTTTCATTATCTTCAAGGGAACGCATTTTGATTTGGGAAACAGTGCTCAGAATGGAGATAGCATTTGCTTCTCGTTTTAGATTAAACACAAACTCCTGTGGTTACACTGCCTGCTCCTCCCCAGCAGATGCACTTTACTTCACATCCATGCCAGCACTTTGCTAAGGTCTTTTTGTAACTAAGAAACTATTTCAGTGATGCCGGAAATTCAAATGACTGTTCTGTGAATGTAGGACATTATCTGAAATTGTCACCACTAGTGCTACACAAATGGCACACACAGCCTTTAACTTGTGCTTGCTCACTGTTCCTGAGATTGTAATAGCATCCCGAAAGTCTATGTAAGAGATGATTATTAGAGGATAAAATCAATATCACTATGCTTTCACCCATCTTTAACATCTTGCTAAGGAAGAGAGCAAGAGTTATGACTTCAACTTTACAGTTTTTCAAAGCTTGACATAAACTATTATTACTCCAGAAAAAGTACATTAGTACCACCCAGTTAGTGACTAAAGCATAGTACATTTCATTAGCTACACTCATGGTTCATTGTTCAGTCTTTGCATAAGAAGTATTTCTCAGCTTTTTTTTTATATTTTTGTGTATAGAAGAATATATGATACATATTTTATTGAGTAAAACATGAACATAATGCACTACACCTTAATTTCAAGATGTGTTTTTCCTACTTCCCCTTCAAGATATTTTTCTGTGCTACTTAATCATAAAAATTAGGATTGATAAACAGAATAATTTATTGGTACTGGGGGATGTGCATGCAAATGTGAATGCCTTTGGAATAATTTATATAATGCACACTTTCTTAATTATATTGAGAATGTTACTTTTATGGAACATCAATGGTCCCATGCCACAGAATTTTTGTGCTGTCTTGGAAAGCCTGGAAGGATAAGAATCTTCATGATTAATTCAGTTATAAAATATGATAATATCAATCAAAGTATTTCATTTTTATTTGGTCTGCAATGTTGTAATACAAAAGAATAGACAGGCCTATATATGCATTTAGATATTCCAGGCTAGTTAAACTACTCTAGATGAATTTAATTTATTGATTTACTAATTTAGACAGCTCTTTACATCATTGTCTTCTGTGAGTTATACTTTTGTTCCACTTGTTTAAATCTCTTTATGAATTATGGTTTAATTTTATACTTTCCCTTTTCACAAGGAATAGTGAACACTGGACTTTTGCTTAGAATATTATGCAAGTACTCTGTGGTTGTTTGAATGACAATAAACCTCATAGTATCAATATTTGGTGCCTGGTTGGTGAAAACCCTTTGGGAAGGATGAGCAGTTTAGCTTTGTTGAAGTAAGCATGGCCCTGGAGGTTGGCTGTTAGGTTTCAAAAGACTTATATTATTCTCCCCATCTCATGTTTGCAGTTTGAGTTTAAGTAAGACCTCAGTGTACCTGCCATCAAGTGGTCATTTTGCCATGGACTCTAAGCCTTTGCCAGTTAAACACTTTCTTCTATGAGTTGCTTTGGTTTTGGTGTTTTATCATAGCAATAGAAGAGTAACCATTGTACTCAACATATCACTTTCACATTGTTGCATAACAAATTACTATGGATGCTCTGTCGTAAAATAACTCCCACTTATTATTTTGACATTTTTGTATGTTAAAAATACAGTTTTCAAGTCTCACAAGGTTGAAATTCTTCACTGGGATGAGTTAATATTTGAAGGCCTGATTGGGAAGAATCCTCATTGATAGTCACTTTTAGAGCCATAATCTATTCTATGACCACTGTCTTTATCAGGTTAAGGGTACATAATATTAAAGCTGATTTCATGTTGTCGCTATGCGGCTCTCATCAATCCTTGATACAACACAACAGACTATTTTCAAGGTCAACAAGAAAATATTTCACACGAGTCAATTCAGAGATGGCTTGGATGCCCTTTCAAAGCTTTTTCGCATAAAATAAGTACTTCTCTGACTAGCAATATGTCTATGGATGAGAGACATTAATTAAACACCTCCACCCTTTCCACAGGCTGTGGTCTAAATCAGGGTGTAAAATGTGATCATAGTCACAGACCCCATGACAAATAGGGCTTATTTGGTATGTGTGCACTAGGGTCAGGAATCCTGAGGTCCTAGTGAAAATCTGTCATGGAACCTCCTCATTTCCTTCTCATCTCTCATCATCTTATTGTGGGCTTCAGAGACCAGCCTTCAGTGCTGCGTTCTTTTTACTCACTTTTGAGGTAATCAACCATTCCCTTTGACCCAAATACTCACTCCTCATTTTCTCCTTTATGTCAGACTTATGTGTTCAACTGGATATTTCATTCCAGTGAGATAGGCCTCTTAATATTAACTGATCCCAAACTGATGTTTCTCCCCCACCAAATCAGGTTATTTTATAGTCTTCCATAAAATGCCTCTAAGGACAAATGTTCTCAAACCACCCTGCTGGCACTCCATCTTCATGTACATGTATCATTTGGTTATTTTGTCTCATGTTGCTCTTCTAGATTTGCTTTAAAGAGTTTTGAATGCAAGACTGATTCTTTGATATGCTTGTACTAGGTTTACTCTAGGAGCTCACAGTGAGAAGGGGCATGTGTAATAGACGTGCATTCAGGTTCCATTTTGTGCTGTTGCAAGTCAACTTTTTCCATTGGCTTCTTTGCTTTGGGAAATGAGTACAACTTGGCTATGTTATTTTGTTTTAAATTATTCATATAAATTACTCTAGACCTTTATCATCTTTTTCAATGAGTCAACCAATATAGTATCCTACAAGTGGCTGTCTGTTTTCTCTGACTTGGTTAGTTTTGGGATGCCACCCACATGAATACCTATATTTATGACTTCTCAACTATGCCTGTTTTGAGGTCTCAGATAATTTTTAAATTTCTCCCCACATTCCTTTATGTTTCAGTCAATAAACATGTATAAATCTACTGTATCAAAAACAGAAAACAAAACCTCAAAATCTATGGTTTCAAAAACAAACAAAAAGCAAAAAAATAAAACAAAAAGCAAGAGAGGGAGAATCCCATTTGCTTGGTGCTGCCCAGACTTTTTCATTCATTACATAGTCTATTATCATGAAAGAAAGGATTTAGGTGCTATTTTATTTATTGTTTAATTCACAAATCATTAAAATCAAACTTTTGCTCTTATAACACCTTTCAACTTTCCTCTATCTCTCAAGCAACAGCCTTTAAACTATAAAATTTGGTAGATTTTTTTCAGATGGGTCCTTTTGTCATTACATAATTAATTATTTTTTTTCAGAAATATATAATTCATTGGCTATTTCCTCCAAGTCTTTTCTTTTAAATTTCCTCAGAAATTTTTATCCTTCTGAATCTTTTAGTTTTATTTATTTATTATATGTAAGTACACCATAGCTGTCTTCAGACACTCCAGAAGAGGGCATCAGATCTTGTTACAGATGGTTATGAGCCACCATGTGGTTGCTGGGATTTGAACTCTGGACCTTTGGAAGAACAGTTGGGTGCTCTTACCCACTGAGCCATCTCACCAGCCCTGTTTCTCTGCTTTTTAAAAAAATTGAAACAGCATGTTTTTCTTTGCATCCTGTCATTGTTTAAACTGCACTAAGTAATTAGATTGATGCCATTGATATATAACTTTACTTTTAGGATTCATCTTTAAATTCTAGATCCTTATGCTGAGTCTGGCTTGGCCATGTAAGGGACAGTATGATATACTTTCCTGCTCCTAGAACAGAGACACCAAGAAGTGGGCCTCCACAAGTGTTGATGTTGTTGTGGGCAGAAGGCTTGTTTGTATAATAGTGTATATTTTCATGTTTCTTCCTAAGGAATGTCCTCTCTGCCAAGGGTAGTAACTCCATGATAATTGGAGACAGCAAAAGTTCAGGAGGCAAGTGTGTGTGTCTATGTCTCAGTGAAATGGTAGAGTACTGTGACTTTCAGGACAACCTTTCAGGCTGTGGGAAAGAATACTAAAAATATGAGTTCAAAAGTATATAATTTCTCATCTATGCAAAATGTAAGGATGTAATATGAATACACACACACACACACACACACACACACACACAAATAGAACAGCGTTAGTTTTATTTCAGCCTATGATTTGTTTAAACTGTTCACATAAATCCATTTCATCCCAAGAATAAATAAAGTGTTCATAGCTGTGTAACACTTGACATTGTCCATCCATGTCTTCCACTACAGCAGGCAGATAACTTTGCTGTAGTTTGAACTCAGATTGGATTTTGTCCTCTAGTTGTTGAGTCTTAAAATTGCAATATGAATTTTATAAGGAGCTTTACAGATCTAGAGGAACAGGACAAACTATACTCTGAACCAGCTTGTCAGAAGGATACTAAGGAAGGTGACAAAGAAATTTAGAGAGGGGTTATTGCAAGGCAAGATCCCATCCAGTTAAAGTATTTTGTTTATGCTTACAAAGGTAGGTGGACTCTGAGTTGAAGGACAGCCTAGGACAGCTAACTTAGGTCTATGTGTGGTCAGAATGGTAATTTTATCGTAGGATCTTACCCAGCTATCTTATTATCTGTGCTTGTGCTTACTGTCTCTTTCTAAGAATCAAGGGGCTGGAGATTCATGGGATAATCAAAAGAAAACCTGGAATTCTCTTTTGACTGAATTTATATGTAAGTTAAAACCTGGGCTTTTGATCTGCAAAAGATGAGCTATCCAGTGAGGGTTTTTAGAATAGCAAGAGAAAGTTGTCTTGAGCAGAGCCGGACAGAACAGAGAGAGAACATTCTGGAAAGCGGTGCCAATCAGAACATAGGCTATCAACTTGGACCCATGATTTGACTTCAAGTTGTTTGCTTTGCTTCTCGCTTCTCTCAGAACCCCTCTCCAAGCGGAGGCTATTCCTTGGCACAATTTATTATCAATGTAGAAACTAAAATAATGACTCCCTATCAAAAGATTCTTTAATTAAGACTCCTACATCAGGTCACTCTGACTAGAGAAGCAGGTAGGCTAACTGCAGATCTTCACCTATCCCTGCTATCTTCCAAATACATTTATACAGTTTCATCCCCATTTCTGTAACAGAACACCTGTTGCCGTCTCCCCTTCATCTCTGACCAGCTTCTCCACCAACATTTCCTCCCACTCATCACAACACACAGATACCACACTCTCCTAAGAATCAGAGAGGGCAACAGAAACCAAGAAACAAAACCCACCTATTGAAAGCAAGACTAGCTATCAGCGTCTAAAATTATAATTTTCCTAATCCCAGAGGCCTAGATGAAATATCAGCAACAATAGAAACAACAGAAAGCTTGCAAACTCACCAAAACTAAACAAAGCATTATTGAATGAAAAAAAAAAAAAAAGGTCAACATAGAAATTAAGAAAGAAAAAAGACTTTCTAGGATTGAATGAAAATGAGTACACAATACAGCAAAACTTATGGGACATAATGAGGTGGTTCTAAAAGGCAAGTTCGTAACACTAAGTAATTGATTATATAAATAATAATAATAATAATAATAATAATAGGAGTGATCTCATACTAGTAATTTAACAGCATATCCAGAAGCTCTAGAACTGAAAGAAGAAATCCTACCCAAATGAATAGACAATAAGAAATAATCAAACTCCAATGAAGTCAATAAAATAGACACAAGCGAAAAGAAGTAGAAAGGATTGATGAATCAAAGAACTGGTTGTTTAAGGAAGTTAATAGGATTAACAAACCCTTATCCAAATTTACTGAAAGGTAGAGAGAGGATATACAAATTAACAAAATTAGAAATAAAAAAGAGGGCATAATAAGACACACCAAGGAAATTCAGAGAACCATAAGTGTGTGTGTGTGTGTGTGTGTGTGTGTGTGTGAGTGTGTGTGTGTGTGTGATTGAAAAAGTCAAGAAGAATTTTTTTCTCTCATATATTGCTTCGAGACAGCAGTTTCTGCTCCCTTTTTTCTTCCCTGTCCTCCCCAGCCCCCATACCATTTATTCCTTCTCCATTTACCTTCAGAAAACGGCATGCCTATTAGGGATATAAACCAAACACAGCACATGAAGTTGCAATAAGACAGACACCTATCCTCATATTAAAGATGGGAAAGGCAATCCAGTAGGAGAAACAGGGTCTCAAAAGGAGGCAAAAGAATCAGAGACAACGTCTACTTCCACAGGTAGGAATCCCCACAAGAAGACAAAGAGATATATATCCACAAAATATATACAGGCCAGACCTGTGCATGACCCCTAGTTTTCTGTTCAGTGTCTGGGAGTCCATTTGAGCCCTGGTTAGTTGATTTTGTAGATTTCTTGTGATGTTCTTAACCCCTTTGGTGCAAATGGATATATCTGGAGGATATCATCCTTAGTGAGGTAACCCAATCACAAAAGAAGTCACTAGATATGCACTCACTGATAAGCGGATATTAGC
>NC_034608.1:56677538-56719746 GCF_900095145.1 Mus pahari | reverse complement strand
TTTTTTTTTTTTTTTGTATTTCTATCCATATACCAGTAAATTTCATGATGTCATTTTTTAAACACCTGAGTACTACTCCATTGTATAAGTGTACCACATATTTTTTCTCATCCGTCATTTGGTTGAGGGACATCTAGGTTGTTTCAAGTTTCTGGCTATTATGAATAAAGCTACTATGAACATAGTTGACCAAATGTCCATGTGGTAGGATAGAATATCCATTGGAATGCCTAGGCAGGGTATGGCTTGATCTTGAGGTAGCTTGAGTCCCAAGTTTCTGAAAAATCACTATATTCGTAGCCACAGTGGCTGTACAAGTTGTATACTCCTACCAGCAACAGAAGAGAGTTCCCCTTGATCTATATCCTCACCAGCATGAACTCTCACTTGTGTTTTTGATCTTAGCCATTCTGACAGTTTGAAATGGAATCTTAAAGTTGCTTTAATTTGTATGTCTTTGAAAGTTAAGGATGTTGAACATATCTTTAAGTATTATTACTCAGCTATTTGAGGGTCCTCTGTGGAAAACTGTTTATATCTGTACTCCAGTTTGTTTTTTAAAATTGGATTACTTATGTCTAGTTTATTGAGATCTTTTGGTTGTTGCATGTAGTTATAAAAAACAATCAATGCTATGGCTGGCTAGGCATTGGCAACAGAGGTTTTTCCACACCCCCATAGGGATTCCCAAGCAGTGGTCTGTCCAGTTTCCCTTGGTTAGCTGCTGCTTAACCACTAGCAATTCCCAAGCCATCTGCCCACTAAGGCTAGCCTGCTGAATGACTGCTGATGGCTCTAATCCCCTCAGCCCCTTAAAATGAAAACTCCAGAGGCTTGTGATATACCAGCCAGATTTCCAACAGTAAATCCTCACCCCCACCCCAAATGCCCATAGAAAGAACTCAAAACTCAATTGATATTGATACAAGCTGCACACCTACATTGGACAGACGTGCCTTACATTATTCTATCATCTATCAATGAAATCCCCAGTTACTTATGGCTCCTAGGACCACATGGTTCTGGTTCAGCATACTCTTCTTCAGCTACCATTTCTTCTCTCCTGTGTCCGCCTCTCTGTCTCTGTCTCTCTCTGTCCCCTCTCTAATACATTCGGCTCTACCTTCCCTTCCACTGCCCAATTGCAAGCTCTAGCCTTATCTGATTAATTAAGATTTCACCTGACCTCACCTGAGTACAGGTATAGGATACAGGGCAGAAAAAACAGACAACAACATTATGCACCAACATGCAGTTGGTAAAAATATTTTTTTCCGTTCTGTAGGCTACTATTTTCCCCTATTGATGATGTCTTTTGCCTTACAGAAGTTTTTCAGTTTCATGAAATTCCACTTATTAATTGTGGATTTACATGCTTGTGTTGTTGGTGGTCTGTTTAGAAAGTTGGCTCCTGTGTCAATGCATTCAAGGCTATTCCCTACCTTCTCTACTAACAAGTTCGGTGTTTCTGGTTTTATGTTGAAATCGTTAATCCACTTGGACTTGAGTTTTGTCCAGGATAATAGATATGGATCTATTTGCAGTCTTCTACATGCAGATACCCAGTTAGGACAGCACCGTTTGAATCTGCAGATTGCTTTTGGTAGGAACATGGGAGATCTTTCCATCTTCTGATATCTTCTTCAATTTCTTCCTTCAGAGACTTAAAGTTCTTCACATACAGGCCTTTCCCTTGCTTGGTTAAAGTTGTGAATATTATGAAAGATGGGGTTTCCCTGATTTCTTTCTCATCCTGTTTGTTGTTTGTATGTAAGAGGGCTATTGATTATATATATATATAAATTGTATATCCAGTCACTTCACTGAAAGTGCTTATTTGGAGGGGGGGTCACTTATCAGATCATCTGCAAATAATGATACTTTGACTTCTTCCTTTCCAATTTGTATCCCCTTGATTCCCTTAAATTGATTTATTTCTCTAGCTGGAGCTTCAAGTTCTATATTGTATAGAGATAAAGAGAATAGACAGCTTATCTTGTCCCTAATTTTAGTGAAATTGGTTTAAGTTTCTCTCCATTTAATTTGATGTTGGCTATTGGCTTGCTGTATATTGCCTTTCTTACGTTTAGGTATGTACGTTGTATCCCTGGTCTCTCCAAGACTTTTATCATGAAAGGATGTTAGGGTTTTTCAGCATCTACTGAGAAATCATGTTTTTTTCCTTCTTTTTTTTTTAATATGATAGATTACACTGACAGATTTTCATATATTGATGATCCCTGCATCTTTTGGATGAAGCCTACTTGATCACAGTAGATGATCTTTTTTATGTGTTCTTGAATTCATTTTGTAAATTTTACTGAGAACTTTTATATCAATGTTTATGAGGGAAAGTGGCCTGTAATTCTCTTTCTACATTGAGTATTTGCGGGTTTGGGTAGCAGGGTGACCGCAGCCTCAAATCTATGAGTTTCTCGGTGTTGCTTCTGTTTCTCTTTTGCAGAATAATTTGAGGAGTATTGGTATTAAGTGTTTAATTTCTTTATTTCTGCATTGACCAAGTAATCATTCGGTAGCAAATTGTTCAGTTCTGTATGAGTTTGTAGGCTTCCTATTGTTTCTGTTGCTGTTAAAATCCAGCTTTAACTTGTGGGAGAATGATCAGATGCAGGGGATGATTTCAATTTTCTTGTATCTGTTGAGATTTATTTTGCAACTAAGTGTGTAGTCAGTCTTAGACAATGTTCTATGAGGTGCTGAGAAGGTATATTCTTCTGTGTCTGTGAGAAATGTTCTGTGGATAACTGTTAGATCCATTTGAGACACAATGTTTGTTAGCTCCATTATTTCTCTGTTTAGTTTTGTTTAGTTTTGTTTTTTGTTTGTTTTTGTTTGTTTGTTTGTTTTCTGAATGACCTGTTATTGGTGAGAGTGGGGTATTGAAGTCTCCCACTATTAATGTATGGGGTTTAATGTGTGATTTAAGCTTTAGTAGTATTTCTTTTACTAATGTGGGTGTCCTTGCATTGGGACCATAGGTGTTCAGAATTGAGGTGTCTTTAATGAGTATGAAATTTCCTTCCCTATATCCTTTGATTAATCTTCATTGGAAGTCTATTTTGTAAGATACTGGAATGGATACACCAGTTTGCTTCTTGAGTCTCTTTGTTTGGAAAAATATTTGTCCAACCCTTCAATTTGTGGTAATATCTGTCTTTGATGATGAGGTGTATTTCTCATAAGCAGCAAAAGGATAAATCCTGTTTTCATATTTGGTCTGTTAGCTTGTGACTTTTTATTTGGAAATTGAGTCCATTGATATTAACAGATATCAGTGAATGAGCATTGATTATTAATTCCAAATATTATTTTGTTGTTGTTGTTGGTGGTGGTGGTGATGGTGATGGTGGTGTGTATGTATTTCTCTTCATTGAGTTTAGCTAATTTGAGATTATTTATTCATTGTGTCCTTGTGGGTGTAGTTAAGCTACTAGCATTGGAGTTTTCTTTCAAATACTTTCTGAAGGGCTAGATTCGTGGATAAATATTGCTTAAATTGACTTGGCCATGAAATATCTTGTTTTCTCCATCTATGGTCATTGAAAGTTTTATTAGGAATAGCAGATGGAGTTGGCATTCCTGGTCTCTTCAGAGTCTCCATTACATTTGTCTAGACCTTCTGGCTTTTAGCGTCTCTATTGAGAAGTTAGACGTAATTCTAATAGGTCTGACTTGACCTTTTTCCCTTGCAATTTTTAATATTCTTTCTTTGTTCTGTCTGTTTAGTGTTTTGATTATTATGTGGTACATAATAATAAAATGTGGTACATTATTATGTGACTTTCTGTTCTGGTCCAATCTATTGGTGTTCTATGTTTCTTTTACCTTTATTGGCATGTCTTCCTTAAGGTTAGGAAATTTTCTTCTATGATTTTGTTAAATATATTTTGAGGCCTTGACTTGGAAATCTTCTCCTTCTTCTATTCCTATTATTTCTTTGGTTTGGTCTTCCAATATCGTTCCAGTTCCTAGATGCTTTTTGTCAGGAACATTTTACATTTAACATTTTCTTTGACTGATGTGTAAATTTCTTCTATTGTATCTTCAATGCCTGAGATTCTCTTTCCATTGCTTGTATCTGTTGGTGATGCTCATGTCTATAATTCCTGTCCCCTTACCTATGTTTTCCATCTCTAGGAGTCATCCATTTTGTGTTTTCTTTATTGTTTTTATTTTCATTTTAGATCATCAACAGTTTTATTCATTTCTGTCACTTGCTTGTTTTTTTCTTGGCTTTCTTTAAATGATATATTTTTCCTTCCCAGTGGTTTGTGTGCGTGTGTCTATATTTCTTTGAGGAATTTATTAGGTTCCTCTTTAAGAACCTCTATCATCTCCATAAAATCAGTTTTAAAATCATTGTCTTGTGCTTTAGCTTGTAATATCCAGGACTTGCTTAGTAAGATATCTAGGCTCTGATGATGCCATATTGTCCGGACTATTGTTTTTATGCTGTCGTCTGGGCATCTGGATTTGTGATAATTATAGTTTTAAGTAGTGATTTTTGAATTTTGTTTTTGCATGGATATTTATTCTCTTGGTTTTGGTTGTCTTTCTGGCTTTCTGGAAAGTGTAGCTTATATTTCTGGTATCCAATGAGTCCTCAGGTCCAGTAGGGTCTCTCCACTGTGGTTTTTGCAGCCTGCTTGACCTCCAGGGTTTGAGTAACAGCATTGCCTCTGGAGTTCTGGGATTCTAGGAAATGGCATGGCCTCTGGAGTTATGGGTACTGGTGTGGACTGGTAGAGTAGGGGACTTTTGCCAGAGTTGTGGACTGGGATCTGAAGCCTAGGGGTGGGGGTACTTTTGGGGATAGCTGAACAGGCTCTAAGGAGTGTCAACAGGTTGTGGGTAGGGTCTCATGTGGAATTCTGCTTACATGAGTGGCCTCCAATAGAGCAAAGGGTTTGTGCCAGAGTTGTGGGTTAAAATTCTCCAATACACATATATCATTTATGTAAGCAAGAATCTCTGTGATATCCAGTGTGAGGATATATTTTCTAATGTGAGCTTTTATTTTCTCTTACCAAATTCCAAGCTTAAAATGGGTAATTTTGCTGTGCAATCTATATATGAAATTATTTTTCATACATTGTTTCACTAAACATGTGGCTGTTTGAATTTCTAGATTTATCAGCTACTATCATTATTATTATTATTAGATTACTTAGATTACCATTACACATAAAAAATGTATTTATATTCTAGGAGTGGAGAAAATTTTAGCAGCCCCAAATTGGGCAGAAATCATCATCATGGAAGCTGGATTTGATATACTTATTTTGCTTCTCATTGTCTGGTTTCATATTATTTTATTTCTCAGCAAGTTCCTTCCTATTACTGTATTTCAGTGATATAGTTAAATACATTAAGTTTCCATATATACATCTCTCTAATATACATATATCTTCAAGTAATTCATATATATGAAGAAAATAACTCATATATATGAATTTATGTATATGTTCAACCTAAACATTTTACCAATCATGTATTTTCCTAATTCAATTTGCTTACAGATAGTTAAATTATAACTGAGTTTCCTTTTATTTCATCCCTCCAATCATATAAATCCAGATGTCATGTGGTCTTAGTAAAAATTGTTCTGCAAATAAATTTAATGATGGCTTTAATATATCAAGCATTGATTAACTTCATTACATTAATTATGACTTGCTTATTTTTCATAATGCACTAAACTTCAAAAATCATTGCATCTATGTTGAAACATCTGGAGTATTGCTCAGGAAGCAACTTTTCCTGAGAACTGCCACAGATTTCTTGATACCACGATAGTTTTATGTGAATGGAAGAAGGATTGGCTCTAAAGCTGTAGCAAGTTTAAGAAAGCCATTTTAATACATGACTGTAAAACTGTCACCTAGTGTACTGTGTCATAGTGGTGTTAATTTTGCCCTGTTTTTTTCTTCTTCCTTCCACTGAGTACAGTTTATTGCTGTAGTTATTTCTTTAAGAAAATTTATGATGCTCTTTTTAGAGTTTTGTTCCATCAGGACACTGCAGTGTAATTCAGACGGGGATGTGGTGGTAAATACTTTTCAGTCCTCATTGAAGCAGCATTACCTGAAGAGATCTGAGTTCCATGCCCAGAGGCAGTTAGGCAGAATTTTATGGATGGAACGTTTAAAACTCTAAGTATCATACAGATAGAAAAATAGAACAAAATTTGTAATTTTATTTATTTATTTATTAAATAAATAGGATATATGACATATATCCTATTAATAAATAATATATTTGCTTCAACCAACAAGAGTTTATTGAAGTTTCTGAAGAAAACACATTAAATTAATTCAGAAAGTTAGTAAAACTTCAAAGAAAGTAGAACCGCTGTTCTTACACAGATATACTACAGTTTTGAAAATTCACACACTTTAGGAAGAATATGGAATTGATGTTAAGGAATTTATGAATATTAGAAAAGCTAAAATGTCACCACTTCTATGGATGCATGATACCTGGTTAGTAATTTTGTAGAAAATGTATGTCTCAGCTACCACACTGTGCATATGTTGTCTTTCCTTGTGGTTGCCACAGTTTTTGGAAGCATCTCGCCTTGTAATGATTCTTCTATTTTGCAGCATGACTGCCTTCAATGGTCTAACTTCTCATAAACAGAGAATTAGGAAGATTAAAAAGAGTTAGGATCAAAGCAGTCATTCACATATGTAGCCTTAGTTCAGACGATAAGAACTTTACCCAATGAATGTGACGGACTAGTTTCCAAGGCTTTCTTTTTATGACAAGGTGAAGAATTAGTGTGGGCTACTGCCTTTCTTAGCTGAAACTAGCCTTGTAATTGAAACACATCTGCCCTTCCAACCACACCCCCAACACCAGCCTGTTAGAAAGATGTTGCTATTTCCTGAGGGGAAGCCATTTCAAGAGGAGAGACTGGAAACTGAAGTGGATGCACAGTGGAGGAAATTTTGTTTGTTTTTTTAGTTGTAACATGAATGGTTCCTTGCCATTAGTGGTCACTGTAAGACAGTAAAATCAGCAGGACTAACTTCCCTTTTCCTTTTGAGATGAGATGTATAATGTAGATTGAAAAACTGAAGAGGAAGTAGAGGAAAATTATCTGTCTTTTTAAACCCTGACTCAGACATGGAATGTATATTACAGTGTGACTGAGATCCTACCCATTACATGATTTCTTTTCTGCAGTATTTTCTCTAGATCTCGAATAAGATTTGGAGCACTGACTCCACTTATGTGTAGTAACTTTAAAGGGTGTTTGGTTTTTAATTTTCCCCTCTCATTCAACTCTCTAAGTATGTGACTTAAAAAAATACACCCATTGAGACACTTGCCTCAGAAGTACTGAAGGTTTATGTGGGCATTTTACTCTGCTCTTCACTTCCACATAGCCATGGCTGATAAACTATGGGATACTTAAAGAATGCATAAAGGTCACAAACTGTGATAAACATCTAAGTGGACTAGAGTCAGTGGAAGTGCACAGCAGTAAATGTGCACTAAAGCTGAAAACCATCTGGGCTCTACATCACCAAAGATAAGAGATGATGGCTAGTTCATCTAAGCCTGCAAAGAAAATTAGCCTCGAGGTTTATAACTCAAGCAGGAAAAAACAAAAACAAAAACAAAAAACAACAAAAAAACGATAGTCTCTATTATGAAACTAGGCTAGGAAACAGTAGCCAGACAAGTGCAGACTTATGAATAATAGTGATTTAAAATTCTGAGATGTAACTTTCAGGACTGAGGAAAGTTACATTGAATTAAATGTGATAATGTGAGAAAACTCAGAGAGTTGGACAGCTGGGAACAGAGTAATGTGGCCTAGTAAGGACAGAGGCTCAGGAGATGCAAGTTGAGATTCATTTATAAAATGAACAGCAAAAAAAGCTCAATGAAAGCAGAATCAGAGAAATAAGTATTAGAAATAGAAATCAATACTTCAGAAGAATGGGATATACAAAACTAACTGATCTAGACATTACTCATTTGAAGATGAATAAAATTCCCAAACTTTTATATAAACAGAAAGCAAAAAATATAGTAGGCTAATAATCTGCTTTGTTACATGGTAAACTATGATAAATGATAAATTATAGTAAACATGTATATGCTTATGTAAAGATGAATGAACAATAAAAAATTAAAGTTACTAATAGAATAAATAAAGACATAATCACTTCCTACAGATTTTCTCCAGTATTCTAAAATAGATACAGAAAGACAAATGACCTAGACTGTCTAAGGTAATACTTAAGAGAAAGAAATAAAGGGAACAAACATTCTATTGGAAATTCATAGATATGAAATAATAAAGTAAATATCAAATGGTATTGGCAGAGGTATCCACACAGAGAACCTTTGTGTAAAGCTAGGAAAGTGAAGTCAAAACAGATATGCACAGTGCAAGATATTGGCGATATTAGACATTGGAATTATAGAATATTCATTGAGGAAGGCTGGAGGCATCAAATGAGTAGAAGCAAGAGGTGCCATGCATTAATTATTTTTTGAAGCACTGACAAATACACTCAACAAGGGTGGAAGAAAAAATTTAGTTCAGATGATGTTTGAAGGCATAAAGTCCATCTTAGTGCCGAAGTGTGGCAGTCAAAGCATGAGTCCACTGGTTACTTTACATTCCCCATCCTGAGGCAAAGAGAGATGAGTGCAGTGGTCTGCTTTCTTTTATCCTTTTCATTCAGTCTAGGACCAAGCCCACAGGATGCTACTGCCTACACTCAAAAATTAGACCTTTTGCATTTCAGTTAAACTTCTCAGACACACCCTCACAGAACACACTGAAGTGTGTCTGTCACCTAGCTGATTTTAAAATCTAGTCAAATTGACAATGAAGGTATACTGTCACAGACCACGTGTGCACCAGGGAACATAGCTGGAGAAATGATACTTATTCAAAGATGTTGCGTAGCCTGAATGATTTCATCTAAAATCTCAAATACCCAACATGATGTCACAAGATTTGGTGTATGTCCTGTTTTTGTGTATCTTGCTTTGGCTCATCCTTCCCTTGCTATGCTCCCATTTCTCCGATTTGGAATGTAAATATGTATTCTGTGGCATTTATTTTGAAAATATATTAGTTGCTTCTTCTTCTTCTTCTTCTTCTTCTTCTTCTTCTTCTTCTTCTTCTTCTTCTTCTTCTTCTTCTTCTTCTTCTTCTTCTTTTTAACAAGGGCTTGCAGTCAAGAGACTTCTACACTTCTACTGTCCCACCTAGGGATCCTTCACATCTGCAGACACCAAACCCAGACACTATCACTGATGTCAAGAAGCACTTGCTGACAGGAGCCTGGTCTGGCTTTTCCCTTAGAGACTCTGCCACAGCCTGATCAATAGAGATGCGGGTGCTTGTAGCAATCCATCAGCCTGAGCATGTGGCCCCCAATGGAAGAGTTAGGGGAAGGACTGAAGGAGCTTAAGGGATCTGCAAACCCATAGAACAACAATAACAACCAACCAGACCCTCCAGAGCTCCCAAGGAGTAAACCACCAACCAAAGAGTACACATGAAGGAACCCATGTCTGCTCCAGCTGTATATGTAGCAGAGGATGGCCTTATGGTGCATCAATGGGATGGGAGGGGAGGCCCTTGGTTCTGTGGAGGCTAGATGCCCCATTGTAGAATAATACTAGGGAAGTGAAGTGGGAGTGGGTAGGTGGGAGTGGGTGGGTGGATGGGAGAGCTACCTCATAGAAGCCGAGGGGAGGGGGATGGGATAAGGGGTTCGCAGAGGGGAAACTGGGAAGGGATAGATAACATTTGACATGTAAATGAATAAAATAACCAATAAAAGTAGTTTTTTAAAAAAGAAAACTTTTGAAGAAATTTGGAACTGGAAAACTATGGGGACTTTCACAGCTAGATCAAAATGCATTTTTTCATAATGAGGTAACCGTGAACCTGTGCTAGCCAGAGTCAACTGTTGGGAGTTTATATTTGCAACTGCCCTGCTGTCTCCAGAAAAGTTCCTTATTTTGCAGTTGTCTATCAGTGAGGTCCCCATAGACCTCAAAACGTTCCTTTTGCTCGCCCTCCCTTAATCCCTTTATTTAAGGAAATAGTCCATATGTGACCGAATAAAAGCTCACAAGGAAGAATCCGTTTTCTGAAGATCATAGCATGGACAGCTGCCCAGGGTAGCTCATGCCTATAATCCCAGGACTTAGGAAGCAAAAGTAAGGGGACTGCTGTGAGGCTGAAGCCAGTGGGTCTAGACTTAGAGAAAGAAATCCTATTAAAAGACAAAACAGCACAAAACCAACCAAGCAAACAAACAGCACCAATGACAACAGAAAAACATGAAGTTTGCTAGACAGACTCTGCCATTTAATGTTATTTGGTCCAACAAGGGTAAGCTGCTGTGAGTGTCAACATCACTAAAATCATGATAAAAATGCTACTAATAACAATCGAACTCTGGTTGTCAAGAAAAACAAGTAACAATCATTACTTATTAAAATATGACATATGAATTAATTTACTTTTCAAAACAGTCCTATAAGGATCTAGGATGCAGCTCCCCACTTTAGATACTGTAAAAGAGGAAACGTTTATGGATACAGCAGGGCAATGGCACAGATCAACTCAGCGGTTGTGCCAGCATGCATAAGACATGAATTAGATCAATTCAGAAAAAAATTCCATAGGTGGGCACAACGTCTTCCTCTTAGCCAAGGAGCTATTGGCTGTTGATAGATCCCAGGAGTTTCCTTTATTGGTGTGGCCACCAGTAGGTTATGGACCATTCTCCGATGGAAGGATGCAGATCTGAGAGTATAAGCCTGACTTAATGGTTTTAAAGTAAAAGAGGGCACAAAGTTGGGTAGGCAGGGAAGAAGATGTGGATGTGAGAGTGGCTGAGGAGGGTGACTACGATTTAAAACTGGCATCAAATTCTCAAAGGACCAATAAAAGGTTAAAAATCTAGGGCATTAGTTGTGGAAATCTTAAGTATAGTGCTATCAATAAAACTATGTGATTAATTTTTTAAAAATGTGAAATCTGCCTTAATCAGTTTGTATATCAATAACAAAGTGCTATAGTCTAAATGCCTAATAACCATGACACATTTATTCTCAGTCCTGAAGGCTAGAAGTCATAAAGTAGTGTGTCAGGAGGTGGCATTCTTTTCAGGTCTGTCTTCTGGGTTTTAAATGTTCAATCTCAATTGATAGAGAAGGAGGTAGGGCTCTTTCTAAAGACTCTTTTATATACATTTTGCCAGTGTCCTGATAAAGAATTTATATGAAGTTCAACAGTAAACTCCAGAAAATTACATCTCACTATTCACTGATCAATGACATAAAAATAATGATAAACAGCTGCATAAACTTTTAATAAGTATAGTTGCTTTGGGCTGGCAAAAGGGGGCTATATTTTTAGGAGTGTTTACATGAACTCTCACATTATATAAGGATGGGGCAGAAGCAGAGGGCAGGAAGCATGGATAGTTTATTTATGAGTGGTCAAACTTTAGTTTGGTGATTATCTTGGCATTAGTCAGGTTGGGCATGCAGTGATCCTAGGGGTTGCTTCCCTATGGCAAAGAAGGCATATTCAGTCTCCATCTCAAGATGTTTATTCATCATATGTGTTTTTCCTGGAGTCTTAAGTGAGTCGTATTATAGCTATAAATGTAGATTAATGAGCAGATGATGACACACAATTACCCTTTAGAGTGAGCTTTATTAAGAGACAAAGGGTTATTATCTTGGGCACTAATGATTGGGCCTCAAAGCAGGATAGCAATTAGGAAAGATAGAACATCATACCATGGGCAGCAGGATGGGTCCTTGAAGAGAGAGAGGGGTTCCTTTTTTATCCAAACAGGGAATGCATTAGGCGAGATCGCCATCACATGTAGCATGATAAGGACTCTAAAGTGAGACACTGAGCATGCAAGTCCCTTAAAAACACAGACACTAAGAGTTATAGTATGAAGCCATAGGTAGCACAAAGAAGAGACAGGTAGAATTGTAATACTGGAATATAGACAGCACAACGGAGTCCTAAGTGGAGATATGGGGCCTTTAGTTTATAGAATATCAGGAAAGATAGCACCATAGTTATTGGCTGTCAACATGGGGTCTTCAAATTCAGAGAACAGAGGAAACAAAGGATTCTGATTTTTATGAATTTTCAATGGGGTAGGTAAACCTCATATCAGGTGATTCAGCCTGGCCTGTAACATCTGTCAAAAGGCACAGAGGTATAGCTATCCTTATCTTAAAGCTGCAAAGATACAGCACAGAATGTATATCAGTTCTCTGTCAGAGAGAGACAGAGACAGAGAGTCAGAGAGACATAGATAGACAGACACACATATACACAACACAGACCCAGACAGAGAGAAAGAGAGAGAGAGAGAGAGAGAGAGAGAGAGAGAGAGAGAGAGAGAGAGAGAGAGAGAGAGAGAGAGAGAGAGTCTTGACTGACAATTTCTGAAAGAGAGGAAAGCTACGAGTTCCATAAACAAACATTTAGAAGTGAATAACTCAGATCCAAAGAGAAAGAAATGTCAGGTTTATGCCTGCTTTTAGTTATCCACTGGAAATTTGAGACCCATACAAAGAATAAATGCTTTGAGCAACAGTAGTTTTAAAGCCCTTATTAAAAAAACACTTATTCTATTAATGAAGACGATATTCCTTTGACCTAATCACCTCTTACAGGCTCCACTTGTTAATATCCGGACTTATAATTACAGCACGTACACGCACGCGCGCGCGCACACACACACACACACACACACACACACACACACGGTTCTATTAGGGTTATTCTGTTGTGATTACTTTTATACAATACATGTGTGACTGTAGCTTACATAAGATGAATTAATTTCTTTGGTTCAAAGTAGTTTGCTACTCTCTAATCCTGACCTAAAAGACCCTGCCTTGAACCACAAAACCATCTTTCTCTAAAGAAAAGAAAATTAGCTCATGTAAACTGTAACACGAGGCAAACTGATCCTATCAATTCTTACCAATATCAACAACTAGAATTTGTAAAATAGTCAGTACAGGATCTATTTTCTTAAGGCAGCTTTATTGGGTTCCTTTTGTTAGACTGCATAAATAATAATCTACTTAGAAAATTACACATCTAGATCACAGTGTCCATCCCAGAACTCACTATGTAGACCAGGCTGGCCTCGAATTTATAGAGGTTCACTTGTCTCTGCCTCTTGAATGCTAGGATTAAAAGTATATGTCACCACTCTTGGCTATAGTTTATTATTAATCACTCAATCAATAAAAACAGGTATATTTTAAAGAGCTCAGATTTAGCATTTGAAATTCTATGTCTATAGGTTGAAAACTAGAAGATAAATTAGTAAAATAAGTTCAACCTCGTTAAGTTAGTCTAAGAGAAGAAGCAGTTTAGGGTTGGTTAGAGCACTTAATACACTTGAAGCTTCTATTTGAATAATCATTGCCAGAGAAAAATAATGATATAAAAGTATCAAACAACAAAAAATCAGTTATAGCTGGGCAGTGGTGGCCCATGCCTTTAATCCCAGCAATTAGGAGGCAGAGGCAGGAGGATTTCTGAGTTCAAGGCCAGTGCACCGGATCTTGATGTCAGGGATCTCTTTTAGTTACTCTCCATTTCTTTTGTGAGACAGTCTCTCACTGAGCCTGATCATTACTGATTTGGCTAACCTGGCTGGCCCAGCAAGCTCTGAGAACCCGCCAGTATTTGCACTCAAAGCACTAGGATTTCAGGTGTGTGTGGAAACATTCAGCTTTTAGCAGGTGTTGGCAATTTGAAATCAAGTCCTCATGCTTGCAGAGAGAGCATTTTACCAACCAACTCATTTCCCAAGCCCCTGTTACGTTTTATCTATATAAAAGGCCACACACATTTGATAGAAACACAAAAATAAGTAAAGCAGTGAAGAAGTGGGAAATATATATTTAACATAGATTTGCATGGAAAATGAACATCTTCTTACAAAATAGGCAGAGATAGAAAGAGGAAGTGAAAAGTTAGGAAAGGGTAGCTGTTAACAGTTATCTCAGGACTTTGAAAGCTGAAATAAACCAGAAAACTAAGAAGGAATGTCACAAAAAATAAACAAAATTATAAATTCATCCACTATTTTATTTACTTTAGCATGCACCCATTAATTACTTGCATTATACAAACTGTCAGAAAATTAAGTGGATTGCAGCAGAACAATATTTGACCCAATGTAGTACCCTGAAATGTTTAAATTAGAATAGACAGAGACAAATCTGGAAGTATTCAAAATAAATAGAAAATTAAGCCGCATGCTAGACAGTAATAAGTGTCGTGGTATAAAATAAAGCAGAGAAGTGAGCAAGGAGACTACTAACTAAAAGTCTCAAGTCTATTTAGCATATTGCAGAAAGTGACAGGGAGGGAGGGAGAGTTGTCTAGACACTTAGTTGACATGAGGAGTCAATGATGAGACTCTCATGTCATATGAGAGAACACACAGAGAAAACAAAGTGTGGTACTTTGAATTGGCTTGGCCCAATGGGGAGTGGTTCTCTTAGGAGCTGTGGCCTTGCTGGAATAGGTGTGGTCTTGCTGAAGGAAGTGTGTCACTCTGTAGGTGGGCTTTTGAGGTCCTATGCTCAAGCTCTGCCCAGCATGGAAAAGGAACCTCTTCCTGGTCACCTGCAAAGTAAGTCTCTTCCTGGCTGTCTTCAGAACAAGATGTAGAACTCTTGGCTCTTTCAGCACCATGTCTGTCAGTCTGTCTGGATACTACCAAGCTTCCCACTGTGATGATAATGGACCAAAAGTCTGAAACTGTAAGCCAGCTCCAATGAAATGTTTTCCTTTATAAGAGTTACTTTGGTCACGGTGCCTCTTCACAGCAATCAATTCCTAACTAAGATCCAAAGCCAGGTGGGAAAAAATTAAAGCAAATTGGCAGAAGTGTGATTATAACTAAAAATGTTAAACAGTAGACTATAACAAAATTCTATTTCCAGAGACCAATGCTTAGACATTTTTGAAACCGAAGGGAGAATTTTGGATTCTTTCAAAACCCAGTTATGGGATGTGATTATGTTTTTGTTTTAATCTCGGTTGTGGAATACGGGGATGCCTTGGTTTGTCCACAGCTATGGATTACAATTGTCTCCTTAGCAGGGGCATAACCGTTCCCATCTGTAGATAGTTTAATTCTGGGGGCTCTGGAGAGGGTATAAATGGGAGACCCGTGAGAGGGCCTGTGATGGTTGCTGCTCTTCATGCTGCTGCCTTGGTGCTGGCTTGCAGGTTTGTTGGACTGTGGGATGTTCTGATAACAAAGAGTGGACTTGCCCCAAGGAACCCAGCTCCTCTAATCAGCAGGAAGTCGCCTATTGAGGTCGATGCCCCCACTTCCCCTCTAACCTTTCTTTCTCTCCTATCTGGTGTTGGAGGATTGGAAGGGAACGGGGTGGGATAAGGTTTGGAAGGGAGGTAGAGTTATAAAAAGCCGATAAGATAATAAAACGAATGTGCCAACAGTTTGATGTCTAGGAAGAAACATGGTGAGGGTTGTAGCTCTATTATAATTGTCCCATTATACTTTGGTGCTGAACTGTGAGAGGAAGCTATGAGGCTTCGCTTTGGACATACATGGATATATGCAAGCAGAAGCAGCCAAAAAAAAAAAAAAAAGGCACAATTAGAAAAAGCCAAAACTGAAGAAAGATAAGCAATTCACCAGTTTGAGACCAGGTCTTTTGAGGTGCAATATTATTAATGATGCTTCTGTGTACACTCTACTGTTCAAACACAAGCTTGAATTCCACTTTCTAGGGAAACATATAATGCCAGCAGCCACGGAGGCTGCTCTTGCCAGCGCTTGCATGACCTTAAATGGTGTGCTATAAACCTTGGCACTTCTGTACTAAGTTTAGGCCACATAAAGCTTAATGGTTGTAGTTTTACTGAATACCTGTGTCTCACAGTATGTATGCATAACTGTTAAGTTTGATTTTAAAGCCCCACCTCCCCCCGCAATGATGAATATTCCTGATGCTGAGACTTAAAGGTAAGTTCCAGGCTTACAGTTTAACCTTGTCTGTGGCTAAATGCTGAACAGGAAGCAAGGTGTTCCGCAGGCTTAAAACATGATTCCTTATGCAGGAAGAAGATTAAAGCGTAAGCCAGGAGGGCAAAGTTTCTCCTTATCAGTGAGGAACTTCCAGCATTGCTCTGGGCAAGTGCTTTAATCTCCATGATACACAATCTGAACACTATGAATAAAAATACATGCCCCTTTGCCCTTTTTAATGTTGAGATTTTTCAACATCGCCAGGAAATAGCTTTAGGAGCTCTATCTAAGCTATGTGACAAAGCACTGTAGCCAGAGCTATTTCTCAAGGCCTTTCGGGAATTGCTATTTTTATTTTACGCTGGGAATTTTAAAGTGGATACCATACTGATACTATTCTATTAATCCAACTAAATTATTGGTTCTATTGTGTTTCCCATCTTAAAAATTGGAAATTGTGAAGACTATGAAAATTTCTTTTATGCTACAGTTTTCCTAAAATTATAAAAACTATCTCTTACTTTATTACAAAATTGAAAATACAAAAAAGAATGGAACTATGTAAAAAAGATCATTAAAAAATATATAAATTTGAATTATATGTTCCTAAGATGCTTGGTAACAATTTTCCTTCTAAGGTAGCTAAAACTTTGATTATGTATACACATTTATATTAACTATTATTTCTGAACTATGATTTCCTATTAAGCATTTTATCATAAATACATTCTGTTTCTTACTATTTATAATTTATTTTTTAATTACTACAATATACTTATCTCTCTTAGAAACAATCTAGTGTTTATAAACTGTTTTTAATTTTATTTGATTTTTACAAATAATACCTGTAAATAAACACTTTTTAAATCTTTGGTTGAGTCTTTTCTTTTCTATGCGAAAAGTTTGTGAGCCTTCTTAAACAGTATTACTTATGATGCAACATCTCACATCAACAGGGAGAGCAATTAGCAGATTGAAAACATTTAAACTATTCTGTTGTCTGTCACTCAGTACACACACACACAGACACACAGACACAAACGCGTGCACACGCACACATTAAACTATTTTTTTTTTAAAGTGGAATCATTTTATTGATGAGACCCCATCACCTTCGCAAAGTGCTCCTGGCATCAAGCACCTTCCTCCTTGGCAATGCGGTCTTTCTTGAGAGGTCCCATGAAAGCTTTCTTCTTGTCCATGGTCTGGAAATGACTGTGGCCAAACTTGGAGGTCAATCTTCTTCATAGCCCGATGTTTGGTCTGGATCAGCAAGGACTTATGAAAAGTAAGCACTCGCTTGTTTTTTTTTTTTAAAGAAATGCTTTTTTAACACTTGTTTTCCCTCTTAAATGAATTTTTATTAGATATTTTCTTTATTTACATTTCAAATGTTATCCCCTTTTGTGGTGTCCCCTCTGAAAACCCCCTATGTCCTCCCCCCTCCCCCTGCTCCCCAACCCATCCACTCCTGCTTTCTGGCCCTGGCATTCCCCTACATTGGGGCATTGAGCCTTCACAGGACCAAGGGCCTCTCCTCTCAGACCATCCTCTGCTACATATGCTGCTGGAGCCGTGGGTCCCTCCATGTGTACTCTTTGGTTGGTGGTTTAGTCTCTGGGAGGTCTGGGGGCATCTGGTTGGTTCATATTATTGTTCCTCCTATGGGGCTGCAAACCCCTTCAGCTCCTTGGGTACTTTCTCTAGTTCCCCCATTGGGAATCCTGTGCTCAGTCCAATGGTTGGCTGAGAGCATCCACCTCTGTATTTGTCAGGCACTGACTCCCACAACACAGCCTTTGAGCATGATGAAGTCATTGGTCACCTTTCCATAATGGACAAATCCACCCAGTGGGTTGATGCTCTTGTCAGACAACATTGTTGTCAGGCAACAGTCAGTAGATGCATTGTACTTGATCAGTTTACCATCCTTATGGTAGGCTTGACCAATCTTATAAATCTTCTTGTGAATCTCTGTTCGGTGATGGTAGCCTTTCTGCCCAGCTCGAGCCACAGAGAAGGCGACACGGACAGGGTGCCAGGCTTCAAAACAGGCAACTTTGCGCAGACCTCGAAAGGTCTTTTGGGGCAGTTTCTTTGTATGCTAACGACTGGTTACCCCTTTGGACCCTTTTGCCTTTTGTCTCGCCGATGACAATGACATCAATCATCTCATCTTGCCCAAACACCTGGTTCACAGGAACCTGTTGCTCCAGCCTCTCTCTGGCCCAGTCTTGCTTCTCAGTCACAGTGTCCCCATTTACCTGGATCTTCATCAAGCGCGCCTTCTTCTGGAGCAGAGGAAGCCGACTCATCTGAGTGCAGGCAATTATGTGGATGACCTGGCAGTATTTCTTCATGCTGTTGAAGTCCTTCTCCAGCTGTTTCTTGCCTGTGTCATCCTGCCATTTTTTACAGTATTTGGTGAAAGCCTTCTTAGATTTGTGCCAATTCTTATAGAAAACCCTTTTATACTCATCATTGATATGCTCAGCAATTATGGTCTTGAAGGTCTGGAGGCATCATGGGATCTTTACATATCCTACGATGTCTACAACCACCACGGGTGGGGTTTCCACGATGGTTACAGCCTCCAGGACTTCTTTCTTGTTCACCTTAGATCCTGGCCTGTCAACTTCCCGGACGATGTGGGCCATGTCAGCCTTGTACCCTAGAAAGACTGTGAGGTCATCCTTAGGGAAGCTCCTCACTTTCCCACGATGCCGGCTGCTGCGCGTCTGAGGCAAGAAGCCCAAGGACCCAGGCCTTGGAGCTGAGAATTTCCTGTGAGACGTCTCTCCGCCATACGCCCGATAGAACCACATTAAACTATAAATGCTCTGCTGTCTTCGTAGTTTAGAATTACTAACTTGTCCTCTTTCCCGTGAATCAACTCAATACAAAGTAATAGGCTGCATTTCTGCATGGAAAATCCAAAGCCAGTTGACAGACACCTTCAGGTAGTGTGATGGTTGAGAGTAAGGACCACGTCAGAAAGTTAAAGGACGGTGGGTGGCCTAGTGCCAAATGCTTCACGACTCAAGCTATTATGGGACACAATCACTAATTCAGACGGGACTTACAGTAAGCTAGTGCAGTTCAAATCGAGGAAATAATTATCCTAAAATTAATTTAAATATAATTACACCATTTAAACTCTCCCTCTTTTCCTTTCTCCTCCCATGCCTCCCCTCTCTATTACTTTACATATTTATGGCCTCTGCTATTTAACTGTTGTTGCTTGTTTATAGTATTCACAAGGTATTTTTCCAATCACTGATATTTACATAGGTACTTTTAGCTAAGTTTAAAAACCAAAATGTTAAAGGATCATCTATGCTCTTTTGTGTTGAGATATTAATTACTGCTAACATTTTGGAACATCTTTTCCTCGATGCACCTTTTATTATTTCCCTAACACTTAGTGATGCTGCTGTAAGGAAAAAGTTATGGGAATACAGGAAATTTGTTCTGTGGGGTTTTTTTTGGGGGGGGGTGAATGGCAAGCTAAATGTATTTTAGACCTACAATGCTCTGTGCCCATAGCTAGGCCAGCGAGCAGCCTCATAGTGACAGAGGTGCTGTCCTGGCAGAGCTGACTGGATAGATGGGATGTGCAAGGGGCTTCAGAATGATTCTTGCTGTTATATGGAAACTGAGGCCAGGGTCATGAAGAATGAAGATGTGGATCAAGATAACGTAAGTGAGGAAATGTATTCACTCTCTATAGACAGAGAAGGACCAGGATTGAGGGAAGTGCAAATTTTGGCCAGCGAGTGTGGTTTATATAGGGTCAGGTGGAGCTGGTAGCCATTTCCTAGACACTGTCAGTGTGTCAGCTTTTCAGGGTTATGAGTAGGCTTCCTCATTTGCCCTGTACCCAGTACAATAGATTTTGGAGCAGACTTCACAGGGTAGGCAGTACTTTGCCACTTAGAAGATGCAAAGAAAGACAGAGGTAAGTTTAGGGAGAAACCAATTTTGAGTTAGTAGACACATAGCATGTTCACTTCTAATTTACTGACTAAATGACGTCACATACTGTCTTAGTCAGGGTTTCTATTCCTGCACAAACATCATGACCAAGAAGCAAGTTGGGAAGGAAAGGGTTTATTCGGCTTACATTTCCATACTGCTGTTAATCACCAAAGGATGCAGGACTGGAACTCAAACAGGTCAGAAATCAGGAGCTGATGCAGAGGCCATGGAGGGATGTTCTTTACTGGCTTGCTTCCACTGGCTTGCTCAGCCTGCTCTCTTATAGAACCAAGGCTACCAGCCCAGAGATGGCACCACCCACAAGGGGACCTCCCCCCTTGGTCGCTAATTGAGAAAATGCCTTACAGCTGGATCTCTAGGAGGCATTTCCCCAACTGAAGCTCCTTTCTCTGTGATAACTCCAGCTGTGTCAAGTTGACACAAAATTAGCCAGTACACATACTATGGCCTGGCATTACAGACAAGCGAGAGTGTGGTGAGCTAAAACATTAGTGATCCAGACCCTTCAGTAATCTTGAAACAGCTATTCCATGACTGATCACTCAGGGCCAGTCACAGCAGAATATCCCTGCTGTTTAGGAATGCATTACTAAAACTAGTCAGATGTTTATAGAATTTCTTTATGCTGACGCTCACATTGGGCCTTTCTGCTCTATATACAAGTATCACATAGCAGATATTTTAGTCTCAACTAGAATAGATACAGTTGATTTTGATGTAGAAAGTAATTAGTATCCTTATATAACTTTACCACACAAAGCAATAACTACAGTCTTTCTTTTGAGTAACTACATTTTAAATCAAAACAATAAATTTTGTGGTTTAAGAGATACATAATTTAGTAAAAAGAATAAAGCTGAAAACTTGTAGATTATTTAAGAAAATAATGTTGAGTAGTCAACAAATATCAATTGTCAGCCATTGAGCCTGATCTATTCATAGTGATTTCTATTAGTAATAGCTAGGAAATTTTTCTTTTTCTTTTTTATTATGTGTTGTATTAGTTAGGGTTTTACTGCTGTGAACAGACACCATGTCCAAGGCAAGTCTTATAAAAACAACATTTAATTGGGGCTGGCTTACATGTTCAGAGGTTCAGTCCATTATCATCAAGGCAGGAGCATGGCATTATCCAGGCAGGCATGGTGGAGGAGGAGCTGACAGTTCTNNGTCTTCATCCAAAGGCTGCTACTGGAAGACTGACTTCCAGGCAACTGGGGTGAGAGTCTTAAGCCCACACCCACAGTGACACACCTACTCCAACTAGGTCACACCTATTCCAACCAGGCAACACCTCCAGATGGTGCCACTCCCTGGTCCAAGAATATACAAACCATTACATGTGTATACCCATGTCTGCATGTAGAATGTGTACCTGTGAGTGGATGTGACTGTAGAGGCCAGAAGAGGCCATTGAGCCTGGAGTTACATGTGCTGGTGAGCCACTTATCATAAGTGCTGGGAACCAAACTTGGGTCCTCTACAAAAGCATAGAGTGTTTTTAACCACTGAGGCATGTCTGCAGCTCCACTTACTGTCAAATATTGCCCCGCTCATTTCCTGGTATGATGTAATAACTCTTTGGATCATTACAATATGTCTAAGGCAAAATAACTTAAGTAGTTTTCTCTTTATTGTTTGTAAGCCACCTCTACATATTTTGAGTTATTTGATCATAATAGTTGCTATTATTAAATCCATTCTTATCCAACAAAGCAGATGCTAGTGGTCTGTTTGGATAGTATTCTTCTGCCGCCATTGTCTTCAGTATCCTATTTAGAGTATCTCTATTTGGTTAATGGCATGTATTTTCTCTCGCATTTTAGGATTATTGTTAGTGAACCTATACTCAAAGTATGACCCTATTGTTCATTTTCAGGTAAAGACACATCCCAATCACAGCCATATTAGGTTTCTGTGTCTAAACTCCCACAAGGACAAATGAAGATATAGACCTGCAGAAACAAAACTACTTCATAAACAGCAAAGTGAAATCTTGTTTTGTTTACATAAGAATGAATTGTGTTTCTGGTAGATATGACAAAAATTTTGTAATTATATATTTTAGCATCCTAATACTTTGACTTGGTTTTGCTGCCTTATAAAAAAGTCAGATCTCAATAATTGCTTCTATTTATTTTCAAACAGAATGTAAAAATTACAATCTTTTTATTAGAATTTTTATATTAGAGTTAGACCCTTTTATATTAGAATTAATTTTATTTTATAAGATCATATATATTAATTTCATTGAAAAATTAAAGTAAATAATGATAAGACAGATGAAGAAATAGAAATTGAACTACATTGTATATGTCATTCTATGAACTTTTAAGAGTTTTATTTGTGCTTAAAAATTGAAATACTGTGATTAATTTCAAGGTTTGCTATATTTGTTTTACACTGAAACTAGTGCTCACATTAAACAGTCTACGGAATTTAAAAAAAAACAGTTTTCAAGAAATAGAAACATTTTTCCATGGGTCACAAATTTGTTTAGTACCACTGAAGTGTTCAAAAGGAAATAAAACTAAAATTCACTACTTGTCTGAATTTTGCTTCTTTGCATGTTCCAAGTTAAATTAGTTGCTGGCTGATCATTTACTTAAAATGTTAGCATATCAAACTAAGCACTGATGGCTAATACTAATCTATGTGTTGGGTACCTTAGCCAGGCTTGTATAGAGGAACAAAACCAAGAGAATGGATTCATATTAAAAGAAGCATCTTCTGGGTACATGCCCAGAAGTGGTATTGATGGATCCCCTAGTAGTATTATGTCCAATTTTTTGAGGAGCTGCCAAACTGATTTCCAGAGTGGTTGTACCAGCTGCCAATTCCACCAGCAATGGAGGAGTGTTCCTCTTTCTCCACAACCTAGCCAGCATCTGCTGTCACCTGAGTTTCTGATTTTAGCCATTCTGACTGGTGTGAGGTGGAATCTCAGGGTTGTTTTGATTTGCATTTCCCTGATGACTAAGGATGTTGAACATTTCTTTTAGGTGCTTCTCAGCCTTAGTATTTCTCAGTTGAGAATTCTTTGTTTAGCTCTACACCCCATTTTTTAAATAGGGTTACTTGGTTCTTTGGAGTCTAACTTCTTGAGTTCCTTGTATATATTGGATATTAGCCCTCTATCGAATGTAGGATTGGTAAAGATCTTTTCCCAATCTGTTGGTTTGCCTTCGTGTTTTATTGACAGTGTCCTTTGTCTTACAGAAGCTTCTCAATTTGATGAGGTTCCATTTGTCAATTCTTGATCTTACAGCACAAGCCATTGGTGTTCTGTTCAGGAATTTTTCCCCAAGCCCATATGTTCGAGGCTCTTCCACACTTTCTCCTCTATCAATTTCAGTGTCTCTGGTTTTATGTGAAGTTCCTTGATCCACTTAGACTTGGGCTTTGTACAAGGAATGGATCAGTTCACATTCGTCTACATGCAAACCGCCAGTTGAGCCAGCACCATTTGTTGAAAATGCTGTCTTCACTGGGTGGTTTCATCTCCTTTGTTAAAGATCAAGTGACCATAGGTGTGTGGGTTCATTTCTGGGTCTTCAATTCTATTCCATTGATCTACCTGTCTGTCGCTGTACCTGTACCATGTAGTTTTTATCACAATTGCTCTATAGCACCGCTTGAGGTCAGGGATGGTGATTCCACCTGAAGTTCTTTTAGTGTTGAGAATAGTTTTGCTATCCTAGTTTTTTGTGTTATTCCAGATGAATTTGCAAATTGCCCTTTCTAACTCAGTTATGAGTTGGAATTTTGATGGGGATTATATTGAATCTGTAGATTGTTTTTGGCAAGATGACCATTTTTACTATATTAATCCTGCCAATCAATGAGCATGGGAGATCTTTCCATCTTCTGAGATTTTTCTTTGAATTCTTTCTTCAGAAACTTGAAGTTCTTATCATACAGGTTTTTTACTTGATTAGTTAGAGTCACACCAAAGTATTTTATATTATTTCTGAGAGGTGTTGTTTCCTTAATTTCTTTCTCAGCCTGTTTATCTTTTGTGTAGAGAAAGACTATTGATTTGTTTGAGTTAATTTTATATCTGGCTACTTCGCTGAAGTTGTTTTTAAGGTTTAGGAGTTCTCTGGTGGAATTTTTTGGGTCACTTATATATACTATCATATCATCTGTAAATAGTGATATTTTGACTTCTTACTTTCCAATTTGTATCCCTTTGACCTCCATTTGTTGTCTAATTGCGCTGCCTAGGACTTCAAGTACTATATTGAATAGGTAGGGAGAGAGTAGACAGCCTTGTCTAGTCCCTGATCTTAGTGGAGTTGCTTCAAGTAAGGACACATGCTCCACTATGTTCCTAGCAGCCTTATTTATAATTGCCAGAAGCTGGAAAGAACCCAGATTCTCTCAACAGAGGGATGGATACAGAAAATGTGGTGCATTTACACAATCGAGTATTACACAGCTATTGAAAACAATGAACTTATGAAATTCTTAGGCAAATAGATGGATTAAGGGAATATCATCCTAAGTGAGGTAATCCAATCACAAAAAAACACACAGGATATACACTCACTGATAAGTGGATATTAGCCCAGAAGCTTGGAATAACCAAGATACAATTCATAAAACACATGAAACTCAAGAAGAAGGAAGATCAAAGTGTGGATACTTTGATCCCTCCTAGAAGGGGGATCAAAATAGACATGGGAGGAGATACACAGACAAAGCGTGGAACAGAAAGTGAAGGACTGACCATCCAGAGACTACCCCACTTGGGAATCCATCCCATATACAATCATCAAACCCAGACACTATTGTGAATGCCAACAATAGCTTGCTGACTGGAGCCTGATATAGTTGTCTCCTAAGAGGCTCTGCTCTGCCAGTGCCTGACAAATACAGAAGTGGATGCTCACAGTCATCCATTGGACAGAGCACAGGGTCCCCAATGAAGGAGCTAGAGAAAGTACCCAAGGAGCTGAAGGGGTTTGCAGCCCCCTAGGAGGAACAATAATATGAATTAACCAGTACCCCTAGAGCTCCCTGGGACTAAACCATCAACCAAAGAAAACACATGGTGGAACTTGTGGCTCTAGCTGCATATGTAGCAGAGGATAGCCTAGTCGGTCATCAATGGGAGGATAGGTCCTTGGACCTGAGAAGGGTCTATATCCCAGTATAGGAGAATGCCAGGGCCAGGAAACATGAGTGGGTGGGTTGGTGAGCAGGGGGAGGAGAGAGAGGATAGGTGGTTTTTGGAGGGGAAACCAGCAAAGGGGATATGCATTTGAAATGTAAATGAAGAAACTATCTAATAAAAAATAAAGGAGCATTATTAGATTTGCTTACACAGTATAGGTCAGTTTTCAAAAAATGTCTCTCTTCACCCTGGAGAGGCTGAGAACCTGCTTCATTCACGAGGCTGACTACCTTAATGCTCCCAACCTGGCAATTGGAAGGTTGAGAAAGCTGTTTTCTAAAGTCAGAGAAGGATGACAAAATCAGCAGGAATGGCAGCAACTGAGTAGATGCACTCACAATAAGAGGAAAATATGAGTAGGCAAAATGGTTCAGCTCTTCCCTTGGAACTCCTTATATTTGTATTGAAGCTCAAAAATGTTTCCTACAATTGGATCTTCATCCTAGCAAACTCCTCACAGATTGGGCTAGAGGATTACCTCTGAAATCCAATATTACCTGCCAATAATGCTGGCAGTTCTCATGGTCAGTAAAAATCTACTGAATCAATGCTCATACTGTTTTGTTCCTTAAGAAACTTACTAGAACTTGCGGCCATTGGCAGTTCTCCTGAGAAATCAAAAATTGGTTTGAAATTATCTTGAATATCATAGAAGAGTTATTTTGATCCAATAAAGTTAACAAAGAAATAGTTCACACCAAACCAAGATGGGGCTGAGACTGTCTTCATCTCCCTTGTAATACAGAAAGCATGGTTTCATTTATAAAGCTATATTGACAATGTTTTTGTTTTGTAAACAAGAAACTGAGTAATAAGGGTCTAGTCCAGATATTAAAAATGTTCTGTGCCTTAAAAATGTTAGACTATGGAGCAGAAGTAAATGGCTTGTAATTGAGAATACAGGCAATTTCTTGGATATTATATTGACCTATCTGACTCAGATACACAAGTCTTGTAAAACAAACAGTCTAGGTAATGAGAACATCAAAACAGGCTTTAGACCTACTACAACTCGAGAGAGTTAGTGGAGGTCCCTGTTTGTAAACTGTATTTTCCAATATCTGTATTTCCCTTGACATTTAATTATTTTATTATCTGAGAAACAAATGCACTAATTTCACAAATAAATGAGAAATTATTTCATTGAAATCCTGAAATAGATTTATAAGACACAAAATCATGACAGTCAGGGCTTCATCAACTTTTCTTCTTGTGATTCCTTCTTGTCCAAGAAACTCATCTTTAAACTCAGGTTTATAGGTACATAAAATAATTATATGAATCAAATGTGTGTTGTTAATAAATAATATGATCTCTTTCCTTTGGTGAAAAGAAAATTTACCAAATCACGACCTCACATTGGAACTTGTATGTATTGTATACGAAGATCAAAAAGATTGTTTTACATAACCTTATCTGTTGGATCCTACAGATACAAAGATGATTCAAAATATGAAAGTCAATAAACGATATTCATTCTATAAATAAGATCAAGTACAGAAATCAACTGATCGTTTTATTATAGATGCAGAAAAGGCTTTCCTGATAAAAGTCCTGGAAGATCTAAGGGTAAAGGGAGGATATATCAACATAATAAAACCTTCAGCCAACATCTTGCAAAATAGTAGGAAAGTGTAAAGCAATTCCACTAAATTAGGAACAAGATATGGAAATATACTCTTCCCATTCCTATTAAATACAGCAATTGGAGTCTTAGATAGAGGAAGAAGAAATAAGAAGGAGGTAAAGAGGATAGAAATAGAAAACAGGAAATGAAGAAATGAAAGCATCATTATTTGCAGGTGATTGGATCTTATATGTAAAGACCCTAAAGACTATAGCATAGACAGGGTTTCTCTGTATAGCCCTGGCTGTTCACTTTGTATACCAGGCTGGCCTCAAACTCAGAAATCCGCCTGCTTCTGCCTCCCGAGTGCTGGGATTAAAGGCGTGCGCCACTACGTCCGGCTATCAGGAGCTCTTCTATGTATCACTTACTCCCATTTGCACTTCCAAGGCTGATGGCTGACAGTTAAGAGGCACTTTTCTCAAGTCTTATGAGTGTAGATCTCAGGAGATGGTTTTTAAAATGGTGCAAATCAATAGGAGTGGTTAGTTATGGGTTCTGAAATGTGTGTTCTTCACCTAAAACCTGCCCCTTGACATAGACTTGATCTCCAAGGATTGACTTAAAGTTAGGCTTTCTGTTTATCTCCCATAATTTAAGAAATATTAAAACTGAAAATTCAGAATTTTAATTAAGTGCAGTCCCAGGCATTACCCACTGAGCTACCACCCTGGCCCTGAAACCATTGGTTGAAGTAAGTAAACTACAGATTTGTAATTTTTAGAAAACATTACATAACTGGTAGTGACACTTCTTACCAAAAATGATAAAAGTAAAAACCAGTAAGGAATTAAAAATGTGCAGGAAATATTATCTACAGCTTTTGCATATCATACATTTAGAAGGTTGGTAATGAACTCACTATATATAATTTTTAATTCAGGACATAGTCTATATAACAATATTAACTGTAATTCAAATTTCAACAAATATAAAATAATGTCTGAAGTATATATTGTCACACCAAAACAAAAGCAGATAAATATATAAAATAATTACTAATTTTTTTGTTGAAGAACATTCTCACTGTAAGTCATAAATCAATAAGAAATTTCGAGGGTATACTTGAAAATATTTAATGGAAAATTTAAAAATGTGTCTTTTTTGTGTGTGTCACTCATCTGTTTTTGTTAAATTTATAATGTATAAGTGAACCCAAATTAAAAAGGAATATATGCTGTTTAATATTGTTCTATGAAAAAATGTCTTGAATTAATGACACAAACTTTCCATATATGAAATTTGATTTAAAGGAAATCCAGGGCCAGGCCAGGTAAAATTAAATTTTATAACAGAGAATATAATTTAATGTCTAAAACAAAGTTGTGTTTAATAAAACAATTCTAATTATAATATGTCTTTCAAAGCATTTTTTCAGGTATATATTTTCTTCCAAATAATCACTATTATTTTATTTACTAAAAGTCCCTTATTATTTATTTATTTAATTCATTCATTCATTTATTTTTCTTTTGATTGAAACTAGGTTTGAATGTTCACATAATAGATCCTGATTATGTTTTCTCCTCCCTCTACCCCTTCCAGTTCCTCTTCACACCCCCTTCCATACATATCCACTGCCTTTCTCTCTCTTTACAAAACATAACAGGCTTCTTAGCGAAAATAATGAAATATAACAAAACTAAATATAAAATAAAATAAAAGTTATCAGGCCAGAGTTTGGTAAGACAAAGAGGAGGAGAAGAGCAGAGAAGGCACAAGAATCAGAGACCCACGGGTTCACAATCTCATGAGACACTATTTGCCCTAGGCAAACAAGAACCTGCTACTTTTTAGTTTGATGTAATTATATACTTTGTTTATTATTTTAGTTTTATTGTCATTATATGAAAATGTGTTTTATAACTAGTGTTTTGTGGTAAATGTTCTAGATACACAAAGTGAGTTTATTTAAGACAACATATGCTTGTTTCTAGTGCACCAAATTTAGCCACATGAAAATCTGGCGATTTTTCTAAGAAAACAAAATGCTCTTCACATGCCTGTGTCGGTAATATCTCCAGGGATATTTCTCTTAGTGAGAGGTAGTTTTCAAAAAGCTCCTTCTAAAGCCATTCAATTGCTTTCAGCTAATGGAACTTTATTGGAAATCAAACCAATTGTATGAGCCAAAATGGAAACAAAATTGATGTTGAAAGACATTCAAAGAGCTAAAGTGGAAATATTAAAACAAATATGAAGAATGTATCAATGTTTATTAGTAACTGGATTTGTGTGTGTGCTGGGGTTAAACTGATAGCTGTGTGCATAGGAGGTAAACACTCAAAGTCAGCTACACCCCCAGACCAGCGATTGGAAGTGTTTGAGTTACACTTCAGCTGCAAGAGAGAACATTTCCTTCAATTTTGATGTACTGATATTCATCTGGCCATTGAATAAGGTGGTTTACAAAACAATAGAAAACTCCTCAATGGCAAACAATAGGAAGTAGGTTGGAAGAAAATGATAATCACTATTTGTAAAGAATTGTCAGGATTTTGCCAGTATGTTGCAATAGCTAACTTTAAATATAATCTAGTATTATTTTTGTAAAACAGGACAATAGTTGGGAAAATATACAAGTTGTAAAGGGAAGTAGGGAAGAAAAGGTACCTATGCATATTTTATTTATTAGGTAGTATTATAAAAATTTGGAAAGAGAAGCAAACACCTGTCTTGATTCTGTGCTGATGAAACTATGTCCTCAGTCACAGCAGCATGAACTGTTAACCAATGACCAAACTCTACACAGAAGAAACAGAAAACATGAGAAGACTTAACAGAATCCATAGTAGATTCCTCCCCCCCCATTCTTGTCTGATTTCTATGATGTAAATATCTAAATTGAAAAGCATAATAATAATTGATTCCTTAAACATCTCTTTAAGTGCTATAAAAGAATACTTAATGTCAAAAATAAAAACCAGGACAAAATACTAACATATGACTAGATTAATTTAGAACAAAAATACTTTTAATTTTTATAACCTGAGGTCTCCTCTAATCTTTTAGAACTGGCATAAAATAGTTGCATCACTATAATGTTTCATGTGCTAGGGACCAATGTGGCTATTTTAAATCCAAATAATAATAACATATTCTAGTTATGAATAGGTTAAGAAAAAGATTGAACTTCAGCACGTATCTGCATTGATTTAGACAGATTATTTTCACCTCAGTGGCATGCTCAATAAACGACCAACTTCTGACTTACAAGAGTACTTAGCTATATAAAATGCATACATATTAGGATATTTTCAAAGTCTCTAAAACAAGGACCCAAACCGTCTCTTAAATGCAAACTCTTTGGCATTTGGCCAACTAACTGTCCAAAATAACAGATGGATCAATTGCCCATGAGGCTACACCTCCTAAAAAAATCATGAAATTTTGATGAAGAACTTCCAGGTACTGTTTTGGAATAGATCGATATTCAAGTGAGTAAGAATGGAAAGACAGCCAATTGATTTGTGGTTAAATTCAAGCATATCTCATTTTTAGCTCTTTCTGATGAGACAAGAATTCCTCCAGCATATATGACCTGGAGCCTGATAAATTCTCTGGCTTCAGCAAGCATTGAAGAGGTAGAGGTCTTAACTGTAGCCACGAAAGTTTCTAGTAAAAGCAGAAAACAGAAACATAGGACAATCTAAAAAAGAAAAGAAAAGAAGGGAAGAGCAGAGCAGAGCAGAGCAGAGCAGAGCAGAGCAGAGCAGAGCAGAGCAGAGCAGAGCAGAGCAGAGCAGAGCAGAGCAGAGCAGAGCAGAGCAGNAGAGCAGAGCAGAGCAGAGCAGAGCAGAGCAGAGCAGAGCAGAGCAGAGCAGAGCAGAGCAGAGCAGAGCAGAGCAGAGCAGAGCAGAGCAGAAGCAAAGCAAAGAAGCCTAGAAAAGTTGTATTCCCTACTGTGGTGGTTTGCATGAAAATGCCCCCTATGGCATAGGGAATGGCACTACTAGATTTCTCCAGAGTCCTTCCATGGCCACTCCTCTAGCCTCTTCTTTTTTGATCTCTATATTAGTCACTCAGTGCCCTGTGTCAACCTCTACTCCCCCCACACCCTTCACCCCCACCTCCCACCCCAGAAAGCAACTTGTCTGGCTCACTGTCCCTGCCAATTACTATGCTCCTCTTGCCTAATATCATCTGGATCATCTGGGCATAGAGCGACATTCTACAAGTCCATTTTAGTCTCTTGTTCAGCTTGTGGACTCAAGTTCACAGAATGCTTTTCTAGATAAGCATTAACCACATCTCTATGAAACTTCTCATCGCTAGATATTTTTGGTCTGCAACCAGAAGGCTATTTCAGTCCGTTCTTTTGGCTATGAGTTCTGGAAGTGGCAGAGTGCTGGACTACAGCTGCTAACAGCTGTTCTGTGCCCATTGACACTTAAAAAGTGATTCAGAAATTTTCTTAATTCTACCTTTCCTGTGACATTTTTGAAAGATATTAATCAAAGTATAAGAAGTATCTTGCTGGGGTTAAAGAAGTGTGGTTTCCACATCTACACACACCACAGTGAGGATTTACCAGCTTCAAGGACACTTCTGCTAAGTGAACCTGATGTGTTTTCCTCCCAATGGGCCGGCTGTAGTACTTGGTTTTATTATTAGAAGATGATTTTTTTAAAAGGGCAGCACAAATTTGTCTTCTAATAAGATAAGAAGGAAAGGGCAAGATGTTACTGCCAAAGAGATTGTTTGCTGAGGACTGAAGGCAGGCTTCCCATTTCAAATGGTGTCTAGGGAAATTTCTATTTAACACCAGTGCCAGGAGTAAATTGGTGGGTCAGCAGAACTCCACTGCAAGGACTGGGGAGATTGCTTAGTTATTAAATGCTTTCTTTACAAAAAAACGAGGACAAGAATTCTGATCCTTACAACCCATATAAAAGCTCTGTAGGAATGATAGGTCACCAGTAGTTATGGTCTCAGAAAATGGAGACAGGGTCCTCAGAGAAAGTTGGCTAAGACTAGTGGTTTAAGAGAACTTTTGGTTTAACTAAGTGACCCTACCTGAATGAAGAAAGTGGAGCAGAGAGCTACGATATTGATCCTCAGGCCTCCTGATATGCACACATACATATACACAGACACGTGGGGCATGTGTAAGTCAATCTTGGGAAGGAAAAAGGGACGGAGAGCCAAGAGTCCTGATCTGCCACACACAGCATTAGCTCTAAGATGGCTCCGAAGACAGCAGAAAGGAACTGAGACCGGGGTAGTGGCTACTTCCCTCCTCTTCATGGAAGTCCTACCAAATGACAATACTTCACCCCCACCCCTCCACCCCACTCCTTATGAGTTAGCTCATCAGGCCATGGCTTTGGTTGGGACATGGTGACAGTGTGATGAGATAAGATTTACCTAGGATTTTGGGTTTGGGCTTGGCTCAGTCACTGTATTTAAGCTTATATACTGTGCAAGAAATTCAGATCTGCACCCTGATGCTGATTGTCACCTTGTAGCCTGTCTCCCATCCCATCCTCAGTCCTGTTCCCATGGAGACACACCTAAATTTTTTTTTCTGCCATCATCATAGTGGGATCACATTAGACATACAATGTGTCTCCTGTTCTAGCAGTACTTTACCCAAAATGCAAAAGCAAAAAAAGCCATTTTCATATAGGAAAAAGAATCTTGGGTCTTACACAGAACTTTCTAGGTTATTGTGATGGATAGAAGTGTATAAAGTAATGAGTATAGAAGTAATAAATTATAACTATGTAGCAGCTTAACCATGTATTTAATCATATAGAACTGAATAAATTCCTGAAGGATGGAGAGAGTAGACAGAAGAATGGATGTAAATCTTTTCCTTGAGGGCAGAATATTTAATAGATATGGGAAAGACATTTTATTTCCCACTCAAGTGGATGTTGTAGATAGTAAGCTTACATTCCAAGGATATCGTAAGAAGGGTTTAAAGATGACTCATGTGGTAATTAGAAGAACACTGGTGACCATGTACTCCCCATTTTGACAAAATTAGTGTTTAATTAGAAAGGAAATTATTATATCAAAGGCTATGTCTTTTGCAAAGTTAAGGAGGATTTGTTATTCTTATTGTGGTTGTCACAAAAATAAAATCCCAATAATGGTTTAAAAATCACAACTGATATCATATATATACATATATATGTATATATCAGTTGTGATTTTTAAATACATACATATATATGATATCATATATACATATATATGATATCATATATATATATATAAAGAAAGCTTTACGTCTGAATTGTGCTTTTATGGGTCAAAAGAGGTTTCTGTAAGGACTGTAGTTTGTTTTCATTGATGTTCTATAGAAAAAATAAATTTCTGTTTCTTTACTTTCTGGTAGAAGTTACCCACAGTCTTTAACCTAGAGGCTCCTATCCCAAAGGTACATGCTGCTCTTTCTCTGGTTTTCTCAGCCACCCACTCATACTTATAAGGTAGCTTGTGTACCTTGAACCTATTCTGCCAACCTTGTATAACCTTCCCATGTCATGGTTTGTTTATAATCTTTAATGTTTTGCCATGTGAATTCTTCTTGCAGTGCAATTTTAACACATTCATAGGCTCTGTGAATTCAGAATTGGATTTTTGCATAAATCCTTTGCTCTTTGTTAGAGGAAAAAAAATGAGACTAATTGATATCCAGAGTTCAGTCACTTGTTTTATAAATTAGAAGAAAATTTAGAAGTTAACATCTTTGGAGAAATGTGTGTACAGGTAAATAATATTTTATAATAGTTGTTTCTTTTTTACACTTCTCTAATAGGAAGAACAATATCAAGTAACTGGACCACCCAGAGCTCCCAAGGACTAGACTAAACCACCAACCAAAGAGTATACATGCTGGAATCCATATATGAATGAGCTGGGCATCAATGGAAGGGGAGGCTTTTGGTCTTGTGGAGGCTTGATGCCTCAGTTTAGGGGGATGCTAGAGCAGTGAGACAGGTGTGGGTGAGTAGGTGGAGGAGCACCTACATAGAGGCAAAGGAGAGGGATGAAAGAGGGGATGGCATGGGGGGGGGGAACTGTAAAGGAGAAACCGGGAAAGGGGGTGGCATTTGAAATGTAAGTGAATAAAATGATTAATAAAAAGTAGAATCAATACATTTTTATAGTCTAATTAGTAGTGTGTGTGGCAGCCACATGGAACCAATGTGTAAGGCAAAGGAAAATCATGAAGAGTGTTGTAACACTGAAAGACATGGTAGATGTGTTAGTCAAAACAGAGAAACTGAACATGTCACTAACAGGTCAAAGGTTGGTTAGATATGACCAAATATTAAACAGGATATTGTATTTTTATGTGAACTATATCAACTTGTATACACATACTAATGAACTTACCACTTCAAAATCAGTTTCGAGCCATATTTAGACACCCATTCTTTGTCTTAAAAAAGTCCTAAATGAATGTAGTGTAAAGAACTTATAGATGAATATAAGAACTGTGTTTCATCATATTTCCACAAAAATTTCCAAATTACCTGACTTTTAAACTGGTAAAAATCAACTACTTGTATATTTTGAGAAAAATGAATATGGTTTTACTTTCTCTATCCAGACCATGTTATGTAACAAGTGATATAATAATATGGAACTATCTAGGGCTACTCTTAACTCATTGTGGATGTAGCTATATGATGATAATTCTAACAGTGTAAACTGAAAGATCACAATGAACTTACAATCTGATTATTTTAGCATCACTAAATAATTACTAGAGGGAGTCATCGTTTTGACTTCTTGTAAGATATAATAAAGCAGAATCTATATGCTTTTAGTACAGGTAGAACTTCACATTCAGTTCTGAATGCCTCTTAACCAGCAGCAAAGAGGGAATCCATGAAAATGTTTCTGCAGTTTAGGAGTCAAATCAGTGTGGTTAAAAAGAAAAAAATTAGCATTATAAATATCTTCTAGCAATGACAAGTGTTTACATAAAATGCTATTATTTACATTTAAATTACTCTAGGGCCACTCTAGATGAATAATTAATCATAAATGAAAAGTAGAGAAGGAAAAAATAAGCCTATCCACACTGAAAAGAGAACTTAAAAGTTAGAAAAAAGTGGGCAAGAATTGAAGCTTTAAAAATAAAATCTTTTTACAAATAATTTTGTCTTTTAAAATTTGTAGAAGAATGGATATTAGCTATAAAGTAAAGGATAATCATGCTACAGTCTACAGACCCACAAAAGCTAAGTAACAAGGGTGGCTCAAGGGGAGAATACATGGATCTCCCTGGGAAGGGGAAATAGAATCGACTTTTGAGGGGGAACTGGTGGAGAATGGAGATGGAATCAGAAAGGATTGGGTTAGGCAGGGGAGGATGAAGGGAGAGAGTACTTGGAGAGACTGGAAATGGAGGGCGTTTGGAGGGTTAGGCAGAAACCTAGTGCAATGGAAACTCCCTGGAATCTACGAGGGTGACCCTGGTGAAGACTCCTTGTAACAGATACAGAGCCTGAACCAGCCATCTTATGTAACCAGGCAAGACTTCCAGTGGTGGTACGGGTGACACCAACCCTGCAAATTGTTCTGCCTGCAAGATGGGCAAAATGTACTGGGGTAAAGGTGGTACAGAATGAGTGGATGTGGCCAGCCAATGACTGGCCCAACTGGAGACTCACTCCATGAGAGGGAGTACAGGCCTAACAGCATCTGGAGGGCCAGGAACTAGAGGCTGGATAGCCCAGAGACCGAGGATAGAAACAGGCATGACCGGCAAAACAAAATAAAACACACAACCACCACCACCACCACAACAAAACAGGCAGTGAATGGATTCCTATTGAGATCCAGCTACACAGGTAGGAAGGGTTCTAGCCTAATCTCCATCAGAGGCTTCACCCAGAAACGGATAGGAGAAAAGGCAGAGACCCACAGCCAATCATTCGGCGGAGCTCAGGGAATCTTACAGAAGACTGGGAGAAAGGATTGTAGGAATCGGAGGGGTCAAGGACACCAAAGGAAGCCCACAGACTCAACTAACCAAGACTCATAAGGGCTCACAGAGACTGAAAGGGCATCCAGGAAGCCTGTATCAGTCTGACCTAGGTCCTCTGCAAATATGTTATGGTTGTACAGCTCTGTGTTCCTATGGTTCTCCTAACAGTGCAAGTTGAGATGTCTGACACATTTTCCTGCACTTTGGCCCCTTTCCCTCCTATTGTGTTTTAGTGGCCAGGTTGTATATGAGAGTTATTAGTGGATAGTCCAAAATCCTGGCTTCTCCAATATTTTGAGGTCTCTATTGAAATTGAGGCTGCTCCTCCCTACCAATGACTTTTCTTAGACTTTTCTCTTGGAGTACAATCCTGTCACAAGGTAGCTTCCATCTCCTTCCATAGATCCTCTAATTCTTCAGCTTTCATGTTGACAAATGAAGTATGATATTGGAGACTTTTACCAGTTATCAAGTTTGGCTGCCATCTTGAGAGGCAGAGTTGGTCCACTGAACTGAAGAAGATTTTGTTTTAGTGATGTTGGTCTCTTAGTAATTACATATGATTCTTCAGTTCTAGATTACCCATGTCCATTGTCCTAGTGAAGCGAAGACTTTATTATGTGCACATATTTTTAATCCAAAATTTCACATGGAAATCCCAAATCGATCTCTTTGTTCCCCCCCCCCAAAAAAAAAAAACTACACAAACAAGGGACCTACCATATACCCTGTTTTCAACATTAAGTTCCCTAAAAGCTCCTTAGGCTCTGAAAACTTTTGTACCCCAAATCTTCCAAATTTTCCATTTTCCTGCAACAAAATGGTCTAAGACATAAAAGCTGCGTGGTCAAGTCCATTGTAGAAACATCCCACTTCTGGTACCAATTTCTGTTCTAGTTTGTTTTACTTTGCTATAATAATAATAAAAAAAGAAATGCCAAGACCAACTCAGTGAGGAAGAGGTTTATTTCGTTTATACTTCCAGGCCACAGTCCATCATTGAAGGAAATTGGGGGAAAAACTCAAGCTGAGACAGAACATACTGTTCACTGCCTTGATCAGCTACATTTGTTGTACATCAGAAGCCTACCTACCTAGTGAAGGCACTGCCCCACTCCCCCCAGTGGGATGGTCAACCATCCTGTATCAATTAGCAATTATGAAAATGCTTCAAAGAGATGACCAAAGACCAATATGTTCGGAGGTTATTTGTTTATAAGTGACTTTCAGATTTGTTCCAAGGTGACAGCTGAAGTACACTATGAAAGATTAAGAACCCATTGTCTGGTTTTAGAATATTGTACTTATAGTGTAGAAAGGGATAACTGAAAGATTACGTTTTGGATAATAGTTGGCAGTTGTTGGGGGTAACTTGGCAGTGGTTGTGAGTTAAAGAATCTTAGGTGATGGATAAATATCTCTCCTATCTGCCCATTACTTGGGGTCAATAGGGAAAGCAGGAAGGGTAAGATTCCATAGAAACAAGTTGCTTAAGTTTTGGAATTGTCACAGTTCAACAAAACGGGTAGAATATTACAAATTGGTTTGGTCCTGGCTAACAAACAGAAATGGTGACTTCAGGGTTTCATTATGTTTACATTGAGCTATGACGCCTGTTTTGTTACAGTTAGTGAATCTTGAAAAATGATGTGCTTAGAACCTTTTATAAGAAAAGAAAACTGTAAATTTTTTTCTGTTGGCTGTTTCTCAGATTTTTAGCATCATCCAAAGTGTCAGGATAACAATTGAAGGTGCATTTACCAAATTGGAGCATGTATTTTCATGCATGTAACATAGTATGTGGCAATGTGAAGGAAATGTATAGACCCTCAGAATGTAAATACATATTGAAGAAAAAGAGCAAGAAATTAGGGATTTTAGAATGGAAAGAATTTGAAAAGAAAGGGAAGAAACAACAGGAACTAAAATTTCAAAATTTATCTCAGGTTATGTCAATATAAATGGTTTTTATGGAAATACTGTGTAATAAATGCACATTCCAAATTCAACATTGATTTTTATAATAAATGGCATAGATAAATATGTCCTAAATACTAGACAAATTGTCTTAAATTATAGTGAATTAAAGTGGTCTGCACCCAGAGCTGAAAAGAATATTCTCTTTTAAAAAAAATTGAGAGTTCCGTGCGTTACAAGGAGTAAAATGATACCCAGTAAGTAAAAGAATTATAGACTTCATTTTCACAGAAATTCATATTTTTGTACTGAACATATCTATATGATGTTTCTTGGAACTAATGAATGCTATGTATGAGTTTGTGCTGTTTAAATATTGTTGAGAGAACAGTAGCTGATGTTACCTCATGTAACCAGTGACATCATAGGCTTCATAAAATAGGATTTTTTTATTAGTATACAATATTTCTTTCTAGTGACTCTGTTTTTTATACTGTTTCTTTTCCTAATGATCGTTGCCTGGGGATCTATTTCAATTTAGGTTTTCAGGGTTTGAAGATGAACTCATTATCCATGTAACTATGTATCCATCTCATTCATTATATGGTATTCACAGCATGAGAAGACTAAATCTGCTCTAGGCTATCTAATGAATTTGAGCTAGTCATTCTCTATAAATTTACATGTAAGTTGTATAAGTTGTTTCAATGAATTTAAAATTACCAACTACTTTAATTTCAATGGGATAGAATTCAGTTAATTTAAAGCATCTTTATAGCTTATTCTTTCATTTTTAAGCTTATTAAATAANGGCTTCTTAAACTTTTCTATTATCAGCCCCGTTTAGTCCAAGAGAGTTTTATATAACTCTCAAGTACATAGTCACATAAACCCGGTATGCAAATTAAACACATACTGATAATAAAATAATAAATCCACTTAAAACAAGTCCTTTGAGTATATTACTTTGCCATTTAATAAAGATGAAAACAAATTTGCGCACAGATGAGATGAACGTGCTAAACGATCATGTGTTCATCATAGCAATAGTAATCCCAGTTAGGGCAGCCCTTGGTTCCAGAATACTAGAATATTTCAGTCAGTCTTAGGTTATAAATATTCTCATATTCTATGGAAATATTTGCATACATAATAGAATTTAAATGAATATGTAGTTGACACCTTGATAATTATCCACATTGTACTGTTTGTAGAAGAAAGGTTGTTTGTTTATTCTACTGGTTGGGAAGTCACAGTTTATTTTTCTCTAGGATGAAAGAAAATGATTGGAGGGAGACAATTTCACCACTTTCTTTTTTCCTTTGGTTTTTAAATCTGGAGACTATGCATTTACTTATTTGTGTGTTTGTGTGCACACACATAGGCACATATTCTAGTGCACATGTATAGAGGTCAAAGGACAACTTCGTGGAGTCACTTCTCTCCTAACTTTATGCAGATTCAGGACAAACATGCTTCCTCAGTTAAGGAAAACATGCTCACAGACATGCTCAGAGGTGTGCCTCAACAACATCAGAAGCATTTTTTGATCGAATCCATCTCTTAATCAAAATTAAGCATTAGAGAGAGGCAGACAGGTCATCAGGAATAACAAAGCGAAGGGACTGAGTGAAGACAAAGGCAAGAAAGGCAGTAAATAGCTTAGCTGGGGAGAAGAACAATTATCTCAAGGTGGGGGGCAGAGCGAACTGTAGCTGTCCTTTTCTGAAGGCCACAGGACTTGGCAGTGTAAGCTTCACAAGGTGTATTATGTTTTGTCCACCTACTGTTACAAAGACACCTAAAATAAACCCCCCAAAACTTAGTGTCTTAAAGACAGTAAGGCTTCATGGTCTTCATAGATTGTATAGTTAGGCATTGGGCAGAAGAGCTGAACTTGCCTGGCCTGGGGCCATGGCTGGGGTGGATGGCAATGATTCTAATGGGCAGAACATCGTGGTCTAGCTTCTTCACTCACAGGTCTGTCACATGGGAAGGAAAAAGACAAACGGTTTTGTTGGCTATGATTGAAGACTCTGTGGATGGTCTGCCCCAATGACAGGTTGATTCTCAACATGGAGGCCTCTGGGAGGTTAGACTTTTTCATGCTGACTGTCATGCCCTCATGCTGTCTTTCAGGGTGAGTAAAAGGTACCTATTTATGACCTACCTTTATATAGGACCCCTTTTCTGTCTTTTATAAACTGAGGGAGGGAGGGGCTGAATTACATGAATAAATATGAATATATGGATTACATATGAATCATTTTACATCCCTCTTATTGCTCAACTTCAGGTTACCCTTCCCAAAATCATTCTCCCCATTCCCCATATTCCCCATATCCTTCTCCTCTGAGAAGTTGGGGGGGGGGGTATCTCCCAACTCTGGCACAACCTTTCTGACTGAGGCCAGACAAGGCAGTCCAGCTAGAATATATCCCATGGACAGGCAACAGCCTTTGGGATAGCTTTCACTCTATTTGTTTGAACCCACATGAAGACCAAGCTGCATATCTTTTGCATATGTGCAGGAAGGCCTAGATCCAACCTGTGCATACTTTTTAGATGGTGGATCTGTCTCTAAGAGCCATAAGGATCCAGGTTAGGTGACTCTGTTGGTCTTCCTGTGCAGTTTCTATCCCCTTGGGGCCCTGCAATCCTTTCCCCTATTCCTCCAGAAGAGTCCTCAAGCTCCATCCTCTGTTTGGCTGTGGGTGTCTGCATCTGTTTCACTCAGCTATTGGGTAAAGCCTCAAAGAGGAGAGCCATGCTAGACTCTTGTCTGCAAGCATAACAGAATATCAATAGTTTCAGGGATTGGTGTTTACCCATTGGATGGGTCTCTAGTTGAACCAGTTATTGGCTGGTCATTCTGTCAATCTCTTCTCTACCTTTTTTTTGTTTGTTTGTTTGTTTGTTTGTTTGTTTTTTGTTTTTTCGAGACAGGGTTTCTCTGTATAGCCCTGGCTGTCCTGGAACTCACTTTGTAGACCACGCTGGCCTCGAACTCAGAAATCCGCCTGCCTCTGCCTCCTGAGTGCTGGGATTAAAGGTGTGCGCCACCACACCCTGCTCTTCTCTACCTCTTGTCTTTGCATTTCTAGTAGACAAGATAAATATTGAGTCTAAAGTTTTGTGGATGGGTTAGTGTCCTTATCACTCCACTGGTGTTCCTGCATAGCTGGAGGGGGTGGCCTTTTTAGGTTCCATACCCAAAATGCTGTGAGTCACAGCTAAGGTCACCCCCATTGATTTCTGGGTGTCTCCCTTATCTCGGGTCTCTGTCATATGCTGGAGATACCCAGCCTGCCTTTTCACCCCTGTAAGATGCATATTTCCATGAATTATCATGGCATTTCCCTGATGACTAAGTCTTTGAGCATTTTTTTAAGTGCTCCTCAGGCTAGACCTTCAAGTACTATATTGAATAGATAGGGGGAAAATGGGCAGCCTTGTCTTGTTCCTGATTTGAGTGAATTTGTTATAAGTTTCTTTCCATTTACTTTGTTGTTGGCTATTGGCCTACTGTATTTTACTTTGATTATGTTTAGGTATGTGCCTTGTATCCCTTATCTCTCTAAGACTTTTAACATGAAGGGGCGTTAGATTTTTGTCAAAGGTTTTTTTCAGCATCTAAAGATATCATGTGATTTGTGTCTTTTATTTTGTTTATATGATGGATTTTGTGGATAGATTTTTGAATATTGACCTATTCCTGCATCCTTGGGATGAATCATACCTTGATCATGGTGGATGATGTTTTTGATGTATTCTAGGTTTGATTTGCAAGCACTTGATTGGATATTTTTTCATTAGTGTTCATAAGAGAAGCCAATGTAAAGTTATCTTTTTTGATGAGACTTTGTGTGGTTTAGGTAAAAGGGTGTCTGCAGGCTTCATAGAATGAGTTTGGCAGCATTTCTCCTGTTTCTTTGAGGGGTGTTGGTATTAGCTCTTCTTTGAATGTCTGGACTAATTCTAAAACTATCTTGCCCTGGGCTTTTTTGTTTTTGTTTTGTTTGTTTGTTTGTTTTGGATTAGGAGTCTTTTGATGTCTGCATCTATTTCTTTAGGAATTATAGGTTTGTTTGAATAGTTTATCTGATCTTGATTTAATAGTGGTAAGTGGTGTCTGTCGAGAAAATTGTCCATTCCATTAAGATTTTCCAATTTTGTGGTGTATAGGCTTTTGAAGTAAGACCTTCTTTGATTCTTTCAATTTCCTCAGGGTCAGTTCTTATGTCTCTCCTTTCTTTTCTGATTTTGTGTATCATGTCTCTTTGTATTTTGGTTAGATTGGTTAAATGTTTGTCTATCTTGTTGATTTTCTCAACAAACCAATTCTTGGATCCACTGATTCTTTGCATTGTTTTCTGTTTCTCATTGATTTATTTCAGTCCTCATTTTGACTTTTTTTTTGTCTTTTGGCTTACTTGCCTCCTCCTCCTCCTCCTCCTCCTCCT
>NC_034608.1:56631562-56677419 GCF_900095145.1 Mus pahari | reverse complement strand
TCTCCTTCTCCTTCTCCTTTTCTCTTTTTCCTTTTCCTTCTCCTCCTCCCTCCTCCTTCCTCCTCCTTCTCCCTCCTCCTCCTCCCTCCTCCTCCTTCTCTTCCTCCTCCTCCTCCTCCTCCTCCTCCTCCTCATCATCATCATCATCCTCTTTTCTTTTCTAGCTTTTAGGTGTACCTTTATATTGCTGGTATGAGAACTTTATAATTTCTCTATGGAGGTGCTTAGTGCTATGAACTTTCCTCTTAGCACTGCTTTCATTGTGTCCCATAAATTTGGGTATGCTTTGCCTTCATTTTCATTGAATTCTAGAAAGGCTTTAATTTTTTTCTGACCCAGAGATAACTGAGTAGAGAGTTGTTCAATTTCCATGAGTATGTAGGCTTTCTGGTGTTTCTGTTGTTGTTGAAGAATGGAGATCCAGAAGGAATAGCATGCTGTTTAGGGTAGCTTAGCTTGCCACAGAGGACTCAGCAAGCAGGAAAGCTCACTTAATTGCTTGACTGGTGCTCATTGTATGACATTTTATTTCACTGTCAGTTTTCAGTTTATTAGAACATACTAACTTTCTTTCATGATTGATACCTTGATTTCTTTTTGAGCTGAACTTATCATTCTGTTATTTCAGTCACTGCTTCTTTAATGGAGATTAACTTCTATTTGATGACTTGCTCCCATTCAACAGTGATATGGCCTCCAATAAAGGAAAACTGTATATATGGTAATTACTTGGGTATTTTTTAGGATTTGCTCTACTACTTGCCAGAACTGGTCATATAGCTGAAGTTTATAGTTTACATTGGCTATTTGCCCTAGCAAGGAAGTGATTGATTTTCTCTTTCTATTTTAAAAGAAAAAAAGATCCTCTTTTATTTCCACTTTTCTTAGGGATTCTCTCTAAAAAATGATTGAGATAATATGCAATAAAGGGAGGAAAGAAGATAAACCATGTAACCTTTGTGTGGTAAGAGGTCATTCATAGATAAGAAAATTTCTGATAGCTGCTGCTCTCTTACAATGCTATGTGAGGTGTTGTGTATTGTATTAATGTTCTCTCTCCTAGGGCCTCACTTCTTGTTTAATCTCCAAGTGAACCCTTTCTTGTTAGGCATTGATATCCCGCTCACTCAAACAGCAGAGGCTGAGAACTGAAGTAGCCTGTTCAAACTCATGCAGGTATTGTTAGAGCAAGCGTTGCACTGGCATCTAGGCACATATGACTCTTTGAAACAGAAACCTGAGACTTCATTTATAAAGTTCATGCTAAAGAACTGTATAATTGTACTATAGAACCAACCCCACAAAATATCATGTGTTTTAACTGAGTTTACAGTTTTGTGCTTTACCCCATTCAAAACTTTTTTCTGGGTTGTATGCAGATTGAACGCTACTTTTGTTCATATTAGCCCATAATTTTTAGCTTAAATATAGTACATTAACTGAAGAATTGAAACCTGAGAATGACAGCGTTTGAATCTCAGGTGAGACCATCACTCTTGCAATAATGTAGAAACAGATTTGATGCAAGGCATCTGTAACAGAAACAGGACATAAAGTAGGCAAGGGAGAGAGTGCATGCAGTGCAGAGTCAACATACATTTCCCAAGTAAACAATGTGGTGGTTTGCATGAGAATGACCCCCATAGGTTTATGGATTGAATAAATACTCCCTAGCTGGTGGACTGTTTAGGAAGTGTAGGGTGCCCCACCTTGTCAGAGGTGTGTCCCTGGGGGAGGGATTTGAGGTTTCAAAACCCCATGATTTTCTGTCTTTTCACTCTTTCTGCCTGTTTCTTGCAGGTAAAATGTAAGCTTTCAGCTACTGCCCTGGCGCTACGCCTATCTGCCTGGTGCCAAGCTTCTTACCATGACTCTCACAGATTCACCCTCTGAAACAGCAAGCAAGCCCCCAGTTAAATGCTTTATGTTGTAAGTTTCCTTGGCCATGGTGTCTCTTCACAGCGATGAAACAGTATTTGAGGCAAGAAGTGTTAATATTATTGAACTATTTGTAGTTATTAGAAAACATTACAAATGCAATTTGTACTGTTATGTTTGTACTGATGGCATTATTTGCATCTTTGCAAAACAAAGGGCAAAGAAATGAACAACACTTGATAAAGATAACTTGAAAATCGGGACCATTTAAATAAAAACTTGCTACCTAAAGTAGTATCATGATGTTTGTAGAGGTTTCAAGGAAAGAAGAAGGGGAGTTGGCAAGCCCTTCCTTTTGGGCCACATTTTCCCAAGTTACTGATAATCCAAGTGGACAGACAGGATTTATTTTGTCCTTGGCAGTATTGCAGAGCTTGTCGAAGAGAAATTAAACTCATCAAAAGGAATTCTCCTGGTGAATATCCTTTATCATTCATTGGATCCTGAATAACTACACATGGAAAGCCAAGACCTAGAACATTATCATTAAATCTCTTAATTTTTTGCAGCTGAATTGAAATGACTCGAGCATACCAGGGTCTCAGATGAAAACAGCCTATATCCTCTCTGGATGAAGGTACTTTCTTAGGACTCAAGTAATTTCCTACATCAATCTTACAAATGTATCTTACATGACAAGAAATTAGGTGTAAGGGAACACAAGACATTGTGAGCCAAATATCGAAGGATGCAGAGTCCTAAGCATGCCCTTCACATTAATGGGACAGAAGTGAAAACAATGCATGTCTCCTAGGAGTGAAGAGCAATGCTCAATAGCTTTGGAAAGAACTATAGGCTATTTTCCAAAATCAAATGATTTACATGTGAGAACTGAAACATTATTTACTACTCATAATATACAAAGAAGGGCTGGAGAGATGGCTCAGTGGTTAAGTGCACTTGATGCCCCTAATAACAGGAGGGGCCTAGGGATCCCTCCCTACTCTCTTGAATACTATCAAAAAAGTTCACTGCACCCCACCCCCCCAAAAAAATTTAGAATTCAGTTCCCAGCATTCCTGTCCTGCAGCACCCCACTATCTCTATACCTGTTTCCAAGAGGCCTGATACCTTCTTTTGGTCTTTGTGAAAATATGTGCATGCACACATAAAATATTTGTCTCATCTCCCTCCTCCCCCCCCTTTTTTTACCTCTTTGTTTCCTAACCACCATAACATGAACACATTTATGTCCTGTGCTCTCTGCCATGATACCTTGTTTGGCTTTTTACTTTTTTTCAAAAATTTTCTTTGGATAGCAGTTTGGTCATGTCCCACATAGGCTTGAAAAGCTTATCTCTGTTTTAGAGTTCTCTGAATTCCAAGATCTACAGTTTAATATTCAGTAGTTTTAGAAAGTGCATGGCCATTATCCCCTCTGACATTCCACTGGCCACACATTTGCTTTTGCTATCGAGGTACCTGGTGCAGATTGTTGTTCTACATATCTCCTGTGCTTTCTCCAGCATGTGATTATTACTGTTACCGCTCCCCAGGTTCTAATGTTCTGAGAATTCTGTTAAAGAAAAATTTCTTACTTTTAATATTTTTAAAAATGCACATCACTTAATATTTTACCTTATTTTCCAAATTTTAAAATTCCAAACTATATAAATAAATCAGAAGGTATAACATAGTTATATAAATGTGGTAGATGATATGTATCATGAAGATATCTATTATTTATTTAATTTAGAATTGTAAAAGTTGTATTCGACCATGCATTCTCACATTTACTATGATGACACGAATAACATTTTTCAAAACTGAAACTTACAAGAGGCAGACGTAGTGAAGGGATTAATTGCTCAACTAAATGTCACACAGAGAAGGTAGTTCGTGGAACAAATCAATATAACACTGATTTCACATGCACTTCAAACATTGGCATGAAGTATATTTTTGAGTTGTTTTATTTTTTTCATTAAAATTGCCAGAAGCAATTTCTCAGTGGAGGAAATGATTCTGAAAGCGCCTCTTCCCTCCGCACCTTATTCAAATCTTAATAGAATTGAGCACATATCCTTTCACCCAAGAATAAGATTTTTTTAAAAGACGTATGAATATTAATATTTCTTTAAATTAGTTAAATTCAACATTATGCAGTTAAATAAAAGTGTAATGAGGTTTGAGTATGGTGAAATTTCACAAACAATATATAGAGATTGCCTGGAAATAAATGAAAAACTATCTCCTTCATATGCTTTGAAAACCTTGAGTAACACTGGAAAAAAAAAAACCAATAAAAATTCACCTTGTAGACTGTTTATCCTCAGTAGCCAATTTTAAAAATATTTCTTGAATATGTAAAATGCTGTTTGCTGGAGTAAATAATAATATAGTAGAAACTATTATTTTCCTATTTTTACTGAAAGGAGACCGTATTAGATTTCTCCAGATGTGTTGTTCTTTGCTTTTGCACAAAGGACACAAGGACATCTTGCAGAAAAAGCAAAAAGTACCATTAAGTTGTGAAACCAAAGCTCATTAAGGAACTCATTTGATGAAATGGCATCTCTCCTCTATTACTCACAAATTGCTTCTAGGCACTAAATAAGCTCTGTCTGTGAGCAAAAAGCCAATCACTCACGTTGATTTTGTGAACATTTATCTTGAGTTCTTTAGAGCAATTAGAGAAAGTAGCAAGTCTGCCCTACTTAGGAAGAAAGAAACACAAAAAACTTTATTTTTTCTCTTTTCATAAACTAGAGTGTATTTAATTGAAACAAAACAAACAAATCCCCTTGCCATTTTCAATATCAGTCATATTACACTATTTTTAAAATCAAAAGCTTGATATAATTTTTCATTGATGAATATGTAAATTTCAATAGAGAATGATATAAAATTTCAGTTCTGAATGCAAAGTTGGGGAGCATTAAACCAACCACCACCAATCTCACTTAAAATTATCTTTGTGGTCTTATCAAAATGTGCTTATTAAGTAATATATCTTAGTGGTGTAAAATACTTGAAATACATGGCACCTTGAAAAAATAAGGGGGATAATTATTGGGAACTTAATATAAATGATTGATTTATTAGTTAATAAAACAAATGACCAGATTTGCTTTTGGAGGCACCAAGATTTAGTTACTTATTTGTAAATAACTTTGATCAATAATTTGACTCTTCATAAATGAAAAAATAATGCAGCTCCTTGATAATCAGAAAGCAAACACTAAGTGAAATATTTTTAGCTCTACATCATCATCAGTTTATTTTTCTTTATTTTAGATTATAAGACAATGCTCTATTAAAATGGGAATTACCCACTTCCTTCTCTTAGTGTTAGAGCTGATAGTCAACTTTAGAGCATGGGAAGGGGATTAAAATTATGGACCTGTAAGGAAATGTAGATCAACACACCAAGGCAAGAGAGTCAGTCCACTTCATAAGTCTTAATGGGGAAGTGAAGTCCGGTTACATTGCATTTCTATTTCACACAAATTATTTCAAGTTTCCAGTGAACTTTTTTTTTTTTTTTGAACTTTTTCCCTTGAGAGATCACCACCCATGTTGGACAACTGAGATAAATTTCTTTTCAGAAGGCAGCTCCTGTTCACCTTGTATACTATTAGAGACGGCTCTTCCAGGATATAGCATAAGGCTTTTTGTGTTTGAAAACAGTGACGGATTCATGGATATGGCAATTCTGGGGATATATTGGTATTTTTTTTAATGTTCCAGCATTTACAAGAACGATTTGAAACCATCCTGATAAGTCACATGCAATGTACATTATTTCTGATGTTTATTTTTTTTGACAGACTTCACTATGTGATCCAAGCTGAAAACAAACTTTAAATTCTCTTCCCTCAGCTTTCCAAGGGCTTTTATTCTTGATGTATGCCACCACACTATTTCTTGCTTTAAATGTCATAAAATAAAACCTTTTTGACAAAATAATATCAAGTCATTTGTATTACTTACAGTACCACTTTTCTTTAACATAGGACTTAATTACCTATAATAGAGTTTGAAAAGCTGTGAACTGTGTTAATTTTACTGTTAGCGTTAGTTTCAGTCAGCTATTTACAGGTACTTAGTTTTACTATAAATGGAAATCTCTGGAACTTATTATGGCTTATTCAGTATTGTTAATATATGCAGAGAGTAGAGAAGATGTGTGAGTTGGAATCTAATAGTACCAGCTGCCTAACCCTTAATTTGTCCTTCTTCACTTTGAAGTAGGAGTAATGTTATGTGACATTGTTGTAACATATTTTAATATTAGGTAGGAGACCATGGTTGTTGATCCATAGGATTTGACACTCATGCTCAAATGTTTGTATTATTTGAGCCTTTTGAATATAGAAAGAACTTTGAACTAAAGGCTTAGAAAGAGAAGAAACAGGAGGAGGAGGAAGAAGAAGAGGAGGAATGAAGTGACAATTACAACGGATGTTCTTACTGACCACCAAAGTATGAAATAAGTAAGATGAAAAATTCCTACAAAACCTATGGGCCTCTAGATGATAAGGGAATCAGGCTATGCAATATTAGCCTCTCTCTTCAGTCAACTTATACAACTAGAAGGCCCAACACCCCTTCTTTTTTATCAACTCTGTTCTCTTTCTCTTCTTTTATTAATCAGGGGTTGATTATTAATCTCTTTGAGACTGTTTCATTTACTCATCAGACCACCTGGGATGATCTCCAACAACTCATGAGCGAGCTCTTCATGACCAAAGCGTGACAGAGGGATAACCCAGGAAGCCAGAAAGAATACCCCTCATCGACAGCAGGTTTCCCCTGACTAGATCTGACTGGGACTTTAATATAGCAGAAGGTATCCTAGAGGTTCCACATGAGTACAAAGTTAGAGACTGGATATATGTTAAGAGACATCATGCTGAAAACTTGGAAGCAAAGTGGAAAGGGCTGTTCCTGGTGTTGTTGACCACCCCGACCTCTGTTAAAGTGGATGGAGTAACTGCCGGGGTTCACATGACTCATATCAGACTACCACCTGCACCTGACACCGACTAGATAGCAGCCAGACACCCAACCAACCCCTTTCTGCAAGGCCAGAGAAACCATGAGATGGGTATGGTATATTTTCCAGTGATAAGCCTCAACAACCCTCACAACCCTACCAAAGTGACTTGGCAAGCATTCTCAGCCACTGGGGATATAGCTTGGTCCATTACATCTGCCTTATATCTAATGGCCAGTCCTTGTCTTTGCTCTCTGTAAGTTAGCGGTTGGCCTTGACTCCTGCGATATCCCTACCCTAGAGACACAGAGGGAGGGATTACCTTAATGTGGGGGCCGAGGGACTTGTGAATCTAAACCATGCCCCAGAAGGGGTCTTGGAGGGTGGGATTTAGGGTTCAGACACCCAAAGTTGAGGAGTGTCCTTTGAGAAACCCTCATAGATGTGTGCCCCCGAGATGGGAGAAGCCAGCCGCAGACTACTTCTTCTGTGCTACCTAGGGGTGTGAAATACTGGGAAGCACATACTGGAAACAATTCAGGGCGTAGTTCAAGGATTCAATAGCCAAGTGGAATAGAGAAAGAGAACAGAGTCATGGATGGTTCAGTGTCTTTGTTTAACACCTCCCCTTGGTTAACTGCCCTCATATCCACCTTGTTAGGACCCCCTAATTGTTCTCCTGCTATTGTTGACCTTTTGATCCTGGATATCGAACAAGCTTATAGCCTTCATAAAAGAGAGAATAGGAACAGTGTAGCTGATGGTTCTGTGCTAACACTATGAGACTCTGAGGACAAGACCTGAAGAATATCAATTAATTACTCAAGACCCCTGAGCATAGCTCCAGAATTGGAGCTTGTACAAGAAAAAGGGGGAATAAGGGACCCTAACTGGTTTTCCAGTCCTATACCCTCCTTACAGCTTCCCCCTCCTGTTTGGGGTCAAGGCTAGGCCAAGTTCCATTCTCCACCTACAGTAATATTTTGAGTAAAAAAAAAAAAAAATCCTCAGAATGAACGAATAGTCACCCTCTGGAAATTCCTAGTTAGAGTTCAAATGCATGTCATGCTTGATAGCCAATAGATTTAAAGGTCAATATGCTTAGCCAATAAGTTTGAACTGTAACCTTGCTGATGTAACCTGTGCCCCTAAAAAATATAAAAACTTGTTGAAATAGCCATTCAGGGTCACCATCTCATCACTTGCTTCGAGGGAAAGATTGAGGTTTGACCTCGACAAGCTAGAAAATAAACCTCTTGCTTTTGCATCAAAAAAAAAAAAATCCTCCATGCATCTGATGATACATTAAAACACATCTACAAAGCATAAAACATATATGCTCAAAGTTACTTGTATTTTTATCCCACTGTGGGAGGGTTTTTCTTTCATTCTTGCTTTCCTTCTCGTCCTTCCCAAGAGGTATAATTATCTTTCTGCTTTGTTTCAGGAACTTCTGTGTTAAAAATAAGTTGGATATCGTTAGGTGTTATCATATTTTTCTAAATTAAAGCAAACTTCTGCCAAGACAAGGGTAGGAATGAGGTAAATAGGGAATTACAGTTGTTTATTGCTGGATCTCAAATGGTTCCAATATAGAATGAGTTAACAGAAGGCATTTATCATCTCACCCTTTCTTTGGGCCAGGATTCTGGGTGAAGATGAACTAGATCACTTGTTTTATGACATCTAACCAGGCTGCAATGTATACAGTGGCCCAGAGTCTGCAGGTCTATGCGTAGGCACACATGGCAAAGCATTCTTACCCTCTCTCAATGGTTGTTGATTCCCATGCATTTTAAGCAATTTCTCATGCATACTGTGTAACTGTTTCCTCTCAACTGAAAAACATCCGCTCCTGGAGGAAAACTCATTAAGATTCAAGAACTAAATGAAATTTAAAAGACACAGGGAGGAAGGAAAATTTACAAGTATTAAGAAGTTCCCGAAACATACAAGATTCATAAACACCATCCCCAAGGTAATATAAGCAGTGGTAATTCCTGAGGAGAGAAGAGTCTAACTGGATGAACTGTCTGCAAAGTATGCAGGAAAATCCAGTGATAAAGCTTTTATGAGTTGTTACCCATTGTGGAGGTGGATTTTCTCAGTGTTGTACATAGTTCACATTTTCTTATATTTTTGCATGTCTAACACTCCAGTTTATCTATCCCTATGTATCAATCTATGTATCAATTTATGTAACTATGTATATATCTATGTATCTATCTATGTATCTATATATCTATGTATGTATGTATCTATCTGTCTGTCTATCTATCTATCATCTATCTATCTATCTATCTATCTATCATCTATCTACCACATACATACATACACACACACAAACACACACATAAATGCACATACATACATACACAGATACATACACACACACACACACACACACACACACACACACACACACACACACACACACAATCAGTCTCAGTGTAGGAGGGTACTCAGGTATTCTCCCTTATTTCCTGGGGACATGTGTCCATGGACATATAAATTCTTTAAAGCATATCATTTCAAAATCTACTAACAAAACTCTCACGTTCCAGATATACCATGCTTTCCCTTTTCATTGTCTGTTCCAGGAATAACTGCCATGTAAGGCATCCACAATGTTAAACAATTGCCTCTCATTGTCTTCCACAAATGCTTGTAGGGAAAAGGCTGTAATGGATAAGATAGCTTTGAATGGGATGAAATAAAGGAAAAGCTTGTGGGTTGGTTTTCCAAGGAACTACCAGAGAGATAAAATATAGAAAACTTTCTGAGAATAAGGATTTGACAATATTAGCTGTTTAGATCCCTAGTAGCTACTGGGTTTCTCGCATTCACAAAAGTTGGTGGCATTAATTTTACAATATAGTACGAGATAGAGGGCAGAAATAGTGGAATGTGAATTTTACAAAACTGATTTTGTCAATTTCTTGAAGAAATGCTGCAAAGATGCATTCTAAGCTTCCACATAAGAATAAAGAATTGAAAACATTGATGTGAAATTTTTTTTTGAAAAATTTCTCAGTGTATGTATTGAGGGGGATGATAATGGAAAATATTATTTCACCAGTGCTGATTGTGTGTTGATACGATTTCAGTCAACTTGCTTTCAGCACCAAGTTCTACAATCACCTCACACTAAAGAATATTTTATCTCTCCCATGCTCTTATGTTTTTAAATTTTTTTCAATTGACTATCTAAGAAAGTAATTTTATTTTTGCCTCCTAAATAGTATACATATGCTATAAAGTAATTTATCTTATTTTTCGTTTGGTATCATCAACATTTTTACAGTAAAACCTTTTTATTTGATTGGATGAGTGGGTTTTCAAGAATTATTTTAATCATTTTCTTAACTCATTGGTGGGCTATAGGACACAGTGATATGGAACAATAAAAAGGTGTAGATTATTAAGCAACCTCCAGACAGGGAGGGGCACTCTTTTTATTATTTTTATTTGTTTTGTTTTTCTTGTTTATTAAAGCTGTAATGGAAGAAACATGTGCAGTTATTTGGAGATCTTCTAGTCTCATACTAAATTGTGCCCTGTTCCTCTTAACAAGAACACATATTTTGGGAGTACACATTGATTTCCTCCACAAATAAAGTAAATGGGAGGAACTGATTTTGTAAAAAGGGGGAACATAAAACAAGACAAACAAACAAAAAAATTGGGCCAGCCTGGTCTACAAAGTGAGTTCCAGGACAGCCAGAGCTACAGAGAATCCCTGTCTCAAAAAAAAAAAAAAAAAGTGTGTGTGGGGGGGAACGTAATTGACAAAATTTGATTCTAGTAGCAAATGGTTTATGCTCTACCCAAGCAGGTAAAACTGACACAAAGAGGTCAAATAGACAATAGTGAATAATATGTACTCAGATATCAAGAAAATAGTATAAATTGCATTGTGGGAATTTTCCAGAAATATAAAATTAGATCAATAATAGAACCAGTAGAATAAAAGATCCCATTGTCATTTTGGCTAAGGAAATTTTACTATCTGGGAATTCCCTTCTTAAATTCCTCACCACCAATTCCCAGCAGCTATTTGGAACTGAATGCCAGTTGATTTATAATTCTGTGTAAAGATAAGTGCTTCCTCTAAGGTTATAGAGAAGTGAGTCAAACAGCATTTGGACCCACTTCTACTGACTTGAATGTTGTGGGTTTTTTTTTTGTTGTTGTTGTTGTTTGTTTTTTTAATTGCCACTATATAGTTTATAAGCTACTGTTTCAAGCTATTACTTTCGACATCATCGTCCGAGTTACTTCAGTGTCTGTGGTAGTATACCGGAGCTCACACACCAGTACCTCAACAGAAAATGTTAGTACTTAGGAGGCACATTGTGCCCCAAAGTTGGCTGTGTTATCCATGCTAGACATCTATCTCTTTGGGAAATAATCTACCCATGCCACTCTGATCATGAAATATATTTTTCATGCATTTCTGGTTACTATGGATCTACCTATCACAATCAACCTTTAACTAAATAAAAGTAGAACCAACCATGTTTAGACACTATTTAATAGTTATTGAGTGTATGCTGAGTTCCAGGCAGACAATATTGAAAGAACAAATCCCTCTGTTGTGGTGCCTCAAACACTCTAGTTCTGGAGGCTGAAAACAGATGAATAAAAATATAATGGATTATTATGATAACTGCACAAATCACTACTAGGTAAATTTTAGAATATTTTGTGATATTGGATTGTCTCTTATAGAAGAGAGGCTGAGCCAGGGACTCTTGATAGGGGGACGTTTAGTTAGGATCTTATAGGAAGAGTCAACAATTAAGGAACTTTCTACCAGGATAACAGCACATGAAGAGGCTCAGTGGTAGAAATTATAGATAAGGAGTTAAGCCAAGTTTTGCAAACTATTTGAAAGTCTGGAGTGTGTGTAGTTGTCTGAAATAATTTTAATATTTCCTTCAGTACCATTATATCAATTTACAAACTCTGCAGAACTAATCCAGGATTTGCAGCCACGTCACAACTTTTCTCATTAATTTTTTTTAATTGGAAGAGGATAGACAGTTCATATGTTAGAGTTTAGTTGCAAATTGAGTAAAATATAGGAAGTAGGTTACTGTTGTATATAAAAAGCTTCAAAATAAAGATCCAGAACATTCTTCTTTTGTGAGCTAAATAATAATGCAAACAAGCTTGAAGTTGAAATTCTTCTGTCAATAAAATTGATGCTATTTCATACTGCTTATGTAAGGCTTGTCTCTTCTAACAAATCAGAAACAGCAGTTAATTTGAGCTTGTCAATGCTACAGTGTCTATGTGGTTCATTGATTCCTCAGATGAGAGTAAAAAATGTTTACATTTTTCACAGGCAGACATTGTGAAGTTACAAGAAAATCTTTTGTATAAACCAGGCATTTTTAGCTTTGTTGAGAGGATAAAAGAATAATTATTTTATAGTCTCACTTAATATCTGGTACTTTTAAAACAGAAAAAAATAGAAAGGTCAGTCCATTTCTTTAAAGATATTTGCTAGAGTATAATTGGTTAGGATTATTTATGTAGCTCTTACAAAGTCTGTGAAATCTTGGAACCATCATGAACTACAGGCAGAGTTAGAATGTAATTGTTTTCTACTGAGAGTGTTGCTGTGAGGTTAGAATACGCATTCATTCTCAATATTATCTAGGCTACCTCACTGAGAGGTTGCAGAATTGTTTGTTTGTTAAACAGCTTGAAAAACTAGGCTATGCTATTAGGGACAATATGGAAACGGCAGGTAGAGAGATTATTGTTACCTGCTGATTTGTTATTTGGTAAAGCCACAGTGGTTAAGGTTTTCTTATCCTGTCTTTATTAATGAATTGCTATAATAAGATCTTCAGTCGACTTTTAAAAAAAGATCCCCACACAATCACAGCAGTGGTAGCAAATTCATTTCAGGAACTCACCATCCCGTCACTGCTCTGGATGATATTTGTAAAATGAATTGAGGAATGAGGAAGTGTTCCCATATTAGACAAATGAGTATTCTGTACATTTAAAATACCTTCAGTGCTTCTTTAGCTTCACACAGGGCAATTTCCTGAGTAATTCTGATGTACTGTTCAATTAAATATTTTATTTCTCACTATTTCTTTTTTTTCTTTTCACTTTCACATGTCCTCACATAAAGGATTGTAAGATTGGAATTTTAATGGTTTCATTTGGAATAATTAATACAATAACCTCTAAGTTACCTCATTTACAGCTTTAGTAAAACAAATGTGCAAAATCTCATGAATATGATACGGATGGGAAATGATGAAGTGAGACCATTTTATTCCAGTTATTTATTGGCAGTATTTCAATGTCCCATAACTGTACATTTCAGTCATTTAAGAAGTAAGTTGGAAAACTAAACTTGGAATTTAGCCAGAAGTATGTGGGGGTTCCTCGGTGGTGAGTTCAAGGAGAGGAATAGGAAAGTACATAAGAGTTTTAATTTTCATTTTTATAGTTCTTTTATATTAGGCTTATCTTAATGTACCATAGGAAAGGAAAAAGTGAAGGAGTAGATGTTAAAATCAGGTCACCAGGATTAAGGGCATATACTTGAGACCCAACAAAACAAGAATGAAATCATTTGTTGTGTTAATAGGAATTTTAATTGTTTAATTATTTACTAGATGCATAAAATGAACATTTTGATCAAATGCATCACATTTCCTTTCTCCAATCCTTGCCTGCTCTTTCCCAACTGTTGCTCACTCCCACACTTATCTGCTCACTTTATCTTTTCTTAAAATCATGGACTCTACTTAGCCTGTCATTACGTGCATAGGTGTAGGGTGAAAGCGGTAAGGATAGTTTCTCAGAAGCAGCATTCTGAAGAACATCAACTTTATTTAACAGAAGCAATAAGTCACCAATAACTTCACTTTCTGGAACTCTATGGCCATGCTAGTATTAATGTCTTGAAGTTATGTACATACAGTAATAGCACTGCTAGTTGGTTCAAACAGCTAGGCTTTTATGTCTAGAAAATCCTGTTTCATCGCAGATGTCTGCTCCTTTTTCCTCACACAATCTTTCTGCCTGCTTAATCCATGATGATCTCTGCGTGTTGGGAGAAGGGGGTGTTTCTTACTTTGATTTCTGTAATTGTGATGAATACCAAGTCCACAAGCAGCTTGAGGAGGAGAATGTTTGTTTTAGCTTAGACTTCCAAGTTGAAATCCATCACCGAGGATAGGAAGGGTAGGAAGTCAAAGCAGGAATCCGGAGCGGAAACACAGAGGACACTCTGAGGAACACAGCTTACTGATGCTCTCCCTGTGGTTCATGCTCAGCTAGCTTTGTTATACATCCTTAACCTACCTTCATAGAAACGTAATGCAGACTGTGGTGTGGGCCTTCCTACATTAATTAGAAAATAAGAAAAATGTCCCACAAACACGTGTATGGGCAAATATGATATTAACAATCAGTTGAGGCTACTTCTTTTAGGTGACTCCAGGTTATGCCAAGCTGATAATAAAAACTACTTTGTAAAATCCACCACTTGTCAAATTGACAAACACAGACATCACTGTTAAAATATACTCTTGGTTTTTACTTGTTCTCCAAATCTCATGTTTATATAATGATATAAAATAAAGCACAATGTATAATAGTGCCACTCCCTGGTGACTAAGAATTCAAATCTATGAGCCCACAAGGGCCATTCTCAATTACAGTATCACATACATGGTTTCCATTTCCAGCTGTTATGACTCAAGCAGCAATAAATATAGATGATCAACTTTCTGTGTAGTAAGATACAGAGTCCTTGGGGCATAAGCCTGAGATTAGTGTAGTTGGGTATTGGGGTAGCTCTATTTTCAGCTTTTGGAGAAACTTCACTCTGATTTCCATAGTTGCCAGACTAGTTTGTACCCTCGAGTTCTGTTCACATATGAGTATCACTATATCATTTACATATGTATCTTTATCCATATATTTAATATTTCTCTTTGACCTTTGCTGAGCAATCCAGTTCTCTCTTTTGTCTTCATATTGCGGTTTTATATTCCATATGATCCATCCATTCTGTTGATAAGACTTCCATTGAGGTTTTTATTTGACTTAATGAGTTTTTCCTTTCCAACATCATTTCAAAAGTTTGGCTTTTCTTCAGCAAGTCTATCTTTTTATTGAATTCTATTCTCATATCTTGCATTACTTCTACATTCCACTCCACTCCGTGTTTTTATTAGTTTAGAATACATTCATAACTTCTTTTAATTTTTGAGCATACGAAATCATTCTTTTGAATTCTTTGTCTAGACTGTAGACAATCTTCCAGGTCTTTCGCATTGCAGTTCATTATTATGGGCTTAGTAATTCTTATGGTGGTCAGGTTGCCCTGATTTATCTATTGTGAGTGTTACTTTACTTTCTATGCTGAGGCTTGTGTATTTGAAATAGCTTGCTCTGTCTTTCTTTTTGCTCAAATCACCTTTCTTCCTTTAGTGTAGGCATGTATAATGTTCAGGAGAGGATTGAATTGTAAGAGGGTTGAATATAGGTGTGTGTGTGTGTGTACATATATATGTATATATATATGCATGTATGTATATATGTATATGTGTATGTATTTATATTGATATTTTCAGGGATTTCAGTAGCCTGAAAGCTGGCTACTGTCAGGATGGAGAAACATTTTACAAGTTTCAGTCTACACCTCCCTTGTTCTCTTCTGTGCTGATTTCTGGTTTGGCTCTCTACATGTGATTTTTCCACCTTGAGTAAGAACTGACCAACTAGCCACAGAGGGCAGGAGATCTTGGGTAGCTGAGGGGGGAGTCAGTTGCTTAAGGCCCAGGGATCCCTCAAAAGCCAGATCCAGAGAAGGAGGGAATGTCATCGGGTGAGAAGGAAGGGGAATAGTCTAAGTATTAGGTACGGGAGACATGAGAGGGGCACAGTAGTCAGGGAGCACATAGAGATGAGATACAGGAAGAACTGGAAAGCCTATTGGGTGAGGTTGATGGATGTCTACCTAGTGGTTCATCTGGGTGACATTTGAAAAGGAAGAGCCCATACATGCTGGCTGGAATACAAAAGTTTAAGCCTACCTCGCTACACAGCGCAGACAGGCTCCCCAAATCCATATGAGCCATCAGGTTAGGAAGGTTGAAAAATAGTTGGCCACATGGTTAGGAGGAGTTCTTGTAGAACTGGGCGGGCATATGGCCTGACAAGGAGGAGCTAGCCTCCCTGTGAGGGAAGTCTGGGGAAAGCACAGGGTGGTCTATGATATAGAAAAGAGGGAAGCAAGCTGATGGTTTTGGAAGGAAAGTAAGAGAAAACCTGGGCGGGTCTGAGTAGAGGAGAGGAATGGACATACATGGCTGTTCAGAAGGGAAGTCCAGGAGTATCCAGGTAGGACTACAGGAGGGGAACTTGTGGCCCTAACTGGGCGTTCAGCAAGAGGGAATCCCAAAAACTTGGCAGTCCTTTGGTATGAAAAGGAGCTTTGCTAGAAACTAGGCAGGTGAAAAGTCCCATATGAGCTGGGCATACTTTCGGGATAGGAAGGAGGAGTCCTACCTAGTGCATAGGGAGCCTCAGAGGAGAATATGCTATATTATATTATATCTTGTCATATTCCCTTCATTTATAGCAGTCCTTTCTGTTGGAAATTATTCCAAAATGATGCCACCATAGCTTCTCTGGAGTGCATGGACCACTCACTCACTTTGTATTAAAGCAGAAGGGGTCAAGTGCTGAGGTTGAAATAGCTCTTGCTCCCAAAGGTTACAGAATAACATCTTCATATTCCCAACAAGTCAGAACTAAATAAGAAAGGGAGCAACTTATTAGATACATGAAATTCCTGTGAGTCCGGTGTTATCGTTACAGCTGCCTTTTCCTATTTTGCTTTTTCTCCCGAGTGGCTATGTTGTCTCCTCCTAGCTCACCTGCCAGCTCCGTGGAGTAAGTAAATTAGATCCCTTGATCCCAGTTCTTTACCTTCTGTTCAGCTTCCTTGAATCTCACATCGTGTTAATTCAAGAGTGCATACTCCGCAGGGACTCAGCTGGTGCAGAGAGCTACAGGCAGCTCAAGCCTTAGGAGGGTCCACGCTGTGTTTTGTACCAGCTTCATCGTGAATCCTGGTTGATGATTCTGCTTTCTGTTTATAAGTCTTAGCTGCTCAGAAACCTTGAATTGAGTAGGGTATGCACAGATAATAATCATCATTGCACATTTTAGCATAGAAGAACTATGGTGATTGGGAGCAAATCCTTCTCTTGGGTCCTTACTCAAGTCCACGTATTCCACAAAAACTGGATGGATTTTTCTGATGCTATAAGTGAACTTATGTGTAGAAATAATGACGTCTACATTTCTAAGAGTCAGCCTTTTCAGAAACACCCTGTTAATCTTGGAGCTGTTTATCTACCGAATAATGAAATTACCAAGCAATAGTGTAATTAATTCTAATGCAGTCATGTGTTTATTTGTAAATGCCAATACAAAACTGTCTGTAATAAAATGTAGTACCTCAGAATGGTCAATAAATATTTAGATAGAAGACTCCAATAATGCATGGTATGTGGAGCATGTGTTTACAATTTCATTTGTACTTATAGCATATATTAAAACAGTATACAGACAAGTGTTATATGAGTAGAGATATTGCTAATGGTCCTAAGAACATAGACTCATAGTGAAAGTGATTAGAAATCTCACGTTGGAAAGATATTCTAAGTCCATTCAATTTGTGCATTATGTAATGATTTAAGTATCAATTTGATACACACATCACCATTCCCAATAGTTAGACATTCAATAACATCATCAAATTTATGACCAAGTGTTCTCTACCAGATAGTCATGTATCAAATTTGTGCTGAGTCATTATTTATATTACTAGTTGTGTTTATCTTTTTTTCCCATAGTTATCAAAGTCTAGTTTTAAAATATGTTTAGTAATTGCCCCAAATTAATAAATATTACAAGTTACTCAATGATATTACTTAAAATTTACCTTACAATTCTACACTGAGTGATTGGTTTTATAGTTCTTTTAAAAATACACTTTAGGTTTATTTTATTAATATGAAAATATATTCTAATATTTTGTATCGTAAATTGCTAACATAAGACATATTAGTCCATTTCTTATATATAGTTCATATATTACTTGCCTCATAAAAACTGAAAAAGATAATATAAAGTTACTTTTTTACTTTAAATATAATAAATTACATAAAATATTCTGATACTTATTTCTTAAAATTATTTACTGCATGGAATTCTATGCAATAATATATCTCTCTATATATACCTCACATCTGCAATAGGTAAGTGAGATGTTAATAATTTCCATATACAGGGATTAATGAGATTAAGTAAATTAACTTGGTTATCATCCTTAAATCTTTCTTATTTTCAGGTTTATGTAACTTGATTAATACTATACTCTTGTCATTTCTCAGTTGCTTGTGATAATAAAAAACAACTGCTTTCTAGAAATATGTCTTGAAGGTAAAACTATTGAAAATTTTAGCAGGATGTCAAAGGAAGATAAATTTTCTAAGATACTGTTACCACATTCCTGTTTGAATGGTTAAATATCTTAGGACAGACTTTCTGATGTTTTCCATACTGTAATGGTTATTTTTGGTTGTCAGCGTGACACACCTGGCAAAAGAGACATCAACTGAGGATTGTCACCACCAGATTGGACTATGAGCATGACCTTGGAATTTTCCTTAATTGCTAATTTGTGGAGGAAGGACAAACCAGTGGTGGGTGGAGCCACTCCTGGATTGTATGAGGAATGTGGCTGAGCGGAAATAGGAAGCTAGACAGTAGGCAACATTCCTTTGTGATCTTTGCTTCAGTTCCTGCCTCTAGGTTCCTGCCTTGAGTCCCTGCCTGAACTTCCCTTGGTGATAGGTTGTAACCTGTCAGCCAAATAAACCCTTCCCCCCTAAAGTTGCTGTAGATCAGTAGATCATGTTGTTAATTACAGCAACAAAACAAGGTAGGGGAACTTCCTGGCTTGTTTTCACTGTTGTTATGCTGTAAGGAAGATAGTTGCTATCTTTTAATTGTGACATATCTTCTGTAGGCTCATGTGTTTGAACACTTGGTGCCCAGCTTGTAGGTCTGTTTGTGGAGGTTAGAGAGCCTTTAGGAGGTACAACCTTGAGGGAGGAACTGGCTCCCTGTAAGTAGAGTTCAGGTATAGTTAAGAGTCCAGGACCATTCCCTTTCTCTTTCTCTCCTCTCCTTCCCCCTCTCTAATAGTCTCTGCTTTCTGGCTAGTCCCTGCACTACAAACACACTCTATTGCAGTGGTCACAACTTCCTGTTGCCTTGACTTTGTCACCAAGATGGACATAATCTCTTCAACCCTGAGCCCAAGTAAATTCTTCTTCACTTAAATTGCTTCATGTCAGATTTTTCAGTCCCAAGGTAAGATATACCATTTTTAGTTTCCAGCCTGTTGTGCAAGCTAGGGAGAGTGAGGCATGAGTAGACAAGGTCACAGTCCTTAAAGGCTCTGCTCTTCAGCCCTTTGTCTTTAGTGGATGTTTGGGATAACTGAAAATTCTTGGCAAACTTTCTGAGAGTTAATTTCTGTAATTTATTCTGCAATTGTATTTTTTTCCTGATGTTTTCTTTACTGTTATGGGGATATTTCCATACTGGTATGCTGTACAACTTTACTTTCATTTCCCCATTTTTCTACTTGAGTGTGACACAGGTGCATGGTCTCTTTGTGACTAGTGCCTGGGTAATTATTTCTAAAACTATCAAAAACTTCAGCCTCTAACCAGTATGGTGAAGTACTTAGGACCCATGTAGATGTCTATGTAGATGCTGAGTGTTGCTGTGACAAAATGTACAACAAAATCAACTTAAGGAATGTAGGGTTTATTTCAGCCCACAGATGGGATATGCAGTCCATTCTGATGGGGAAGACACAGCACTAGGCACATAAAACAGCTGCTCACTCGCCATACGGAGCCTGGAAGCACAGATAGATGATGCATTGTGCTTAGCCCAACATCTCCTTTTTATTCAGTCTGAGACCTTAGGCCATGGAATGGTACCACGTACATTTAAGTTACATCCTCTACCTCAATTAACCCAATTTAGTGACTCCCTCATAGACATACCTAGAATTTGTGTTCAAGGTATTTCTTAATCCAGTAAAATTAACATTCATGATTAACCCACAAGGTTTTGCTCCTATTTATTTCATATCTAGGACACCAGAATAAGATTCTGTAGCCATATTTCTTCTTGGATTGTCTTGTTTAAGACCAAACAAAATAGAGTTGTTTGGTGCTAGGAAAGTAAAGGACTTGGGAATCGTAAGAGAGTGTGCCTCTGTCTTCCCAACATAATCATTTGTTTTGCCAAATCCTTATATGTTTTCAAGGATTTAGAGGGCATTGTATGCTGTAAACAGCAGATACATTCTTGCTATAGCTTGGGCTGCTGTTTCCACAGGAATTCCTTACTAGTGATTTCTATCACAAGCTTGCAACTTCAGCTTCAATCATGATCATGATTGAACATCAGACCTTTTCCATAATACTGAGGCCTCTCAAGCAATAGTCATCAGTAACGTAGGAGCATTTGAGATTAATTTGTATTTAAATGTAGAAAAGCATAATGTAGTATCTCAGTACCCTTTATTATCATCAGGAAAGAGATGACTACAACCATGTGACTGAGATACCCACTCTTTTACAATTTCATATTCTAATTTAGCCTGCTACATTTTTATGGTAAATTAACAGAGAGAAATGCACATTTTTCTCATAGCCTCCTTTCCATATTCAATTAGAGCATAAAGGAATTTGGCACACATCACTTAACAGTGGGCCAGCTATAGTTGTCTTGCTGCTAAAAGTCGTCTTGACCAAAGGTTTTTGCATCAACTGTCAACTTGAATCTGTTGCTCAATACTAGTTCCCAATTACTGTCTTGGCAAGACCTATATGTTTTTGTATTCAAAAATGGCTGCTGTGTTTTTTAATTATCCTTCCAGATACTATATATCAATATCATTTATCATTTTCTTTAAGAAAGTCTTCCAAGTATCTTGGAAGCAAATGTACTCAGAAAACTGTGGAGCTTGTAAGTAACCAAAGAACCTCCAGGAATACCTTTCCCTTCTCTTCCTTTTCAGTCAAATGGGACCTTACAGGTTCCTGATGGTGAACATTTTGTTTTCTGTTTACCCGTGAGACTGCACCTGCTAATTTCATATCCCCACCACAACACTGTCTATAAGGAAGAACTCAAGAGTTCACTTTTCATAATAGAAAGAGATGGTACTTGAGAATTGAAGTATTAGGGGTAGCTCAATTCTGTCCCCCCCTTAAAACAGCAGCAACAGTAAGAATTTGTCTATGTAGCCCAGGTTGGATGACAAGTTGCTGTTGATCAGTACCAAAAACTAGCCCAGAGGTCCTAAAGTTCTTGTCTCAGCATCTGGCATGCTGCCAGTGGGCCACCATGCCTGCCTTCAGTGCAACTGTTATCATATGTTTTCTGCAATGCATTTTCAAGTCTTCTATTATTTTATGAGTTATTTTCCATCATGGAAATGCTAAAATTGACTGGGAAATAAGAACATAAAATCATGATTTTTTTTCTTTTGTAGTATTATAATGGACTGAGTTAACTTATGGCATATTCCTAACATTAAGGAAATGTAATAACACTATTTAGCAATTGTCAAGTATATTTAATTATAACATCAAAAAATTAACTTTGACACCAAACTCAACATACTGACTGGCATATGTCTTCTATATAGAAGAGTATAATAGTTTTTAAAAGGATTTCTTATCCATAACAACTACTTTAGAAAATGAAATATGTTATCATATCCTAAATATTCTAAAAAATGGTAATAGAAGAATTTATAGAATTTTTTGCCTAGTTTTTTTTCTTCTCTAAACACTACTGCTGACTTAACACCTTGCCTCATTCTGATACTGTATTTCAATACACTCTTAAGAACTGTTCATCTCATTTACTGTTGGAGAAAGCTCATGTTCCTACTTCCCCAAAACTATAGAAAGCAAAAGGGATTTCACAGAGTTCTAAAATTAAGGATTTGCTGCCTATCATTTCCTTCTTGATCAATCAGTAATTTTTTTAATTACAAACATATTTGGAAGATGAAAATAACAAAAAAATGATTGTACTGTGTGCTAGAATTCAATGTGATAATTCTAGTCTCATCTACTTACACAATATATATTATATATACTATAATATATATTATAATATAATATATATTATAAATATATATATTATATGTATGTAACAAGTGTTATGTATATATCACACACTTAACACTCATATAATTCTCCCCCCCACGAACAGAGTTTTGCTTTAATCAAATACCAAACAGGTCCACAAAGTCTACACTATATTGAAAGTATAGATACTTTTGTACAAGTGCCAGTGATGATGGAGAATAGAAATATTGTAATTTTCATTGTGTTTCATATCTTAGTTTTAGATAGTTCACAAAATATATGTTCATGTGAAAACCCTGCTAAGAACTTTCCATGGCTTTATACTAGGTGTACCTAGGTGAATATGCTTTCGTATTAAACTTGCATGTATAAAAATCATGTATGTATTTACAGCTGTGCACTTTGTCATACTGAAAATCACAAACACTCCCATGTAAATGCAGAAACAACTAAACTTTCATATTACTGCTGTGACTAAAGTTTAAGATCATTCTGTCTGTGCTTAGCTAAACTATTTACTTATATTGTTATACTCATTTGGATTTACTAGTGCTTTAAATTCTGGTATGATAACTATGCAAGATAAGATAATATCATCATATGTTAGTGTGGTGATAATTCTAAAAGCACACCTCAAACATTTCTGTGGAATATTTCTGTGGTAATCATTCCATTGAACTGCGTGTGTGCTGTCTACAAAATGAAATTAGTATATATTCCCTTATAAATATTAAATACTCTATTCATAGTAGTTCAAGGAGATGTTCTTTGTATCTTCAATGTAAATGCCACATTTTCAGATCCAAGTCATTATGGGATAGTGTTTTCAAGCAGATGACTTCAATTTGTCCCACAGCCTAAATTTCCTACTAAAAAGATAAATAGTTTGATGGACTATCATACACATACTCAAAAAGAGCAGGCTTGGAATACAAAGAAGCATTAATTAAATTTTCATTTCATTTTTAAAATTTCCATATGCTAGCTACTTAAGATTATCATGTCAGGCAAAATGAGTGAAAGAGGTTGCCTTATAGTTTTATTGATAGTATTAAGGACCCTCAAATAGATGCATTTGAAGTGTGACTTCTCCTTTTCTTTTTAATATTAACACATGAAGACAATAAACATGGATTTCCTAAGTCAGAAGTAAAAGCAGAGAGTGGTACATGAAGATTTATTTCATTCAACCTTTGGTACTTCCTTATTTTTTTTTTTTATTAAATTAAGGAAATAATACAAAACTGCCACACTATTTTAAAGTGAATCAAATGCAGCTGTATAGTTATAAAGGATAATGCTCTCTTGATAGACGATGAATTAAGTTGTTGCCTGGGCAGTATCAGATTTGGACTTAGAAAACAACATTTTGAAAGATTCAGTGTAATCCTCTGGGGGAAAACTCAGTGATATACTATAGAGACAGCTGCTTCAGCTATCATTCATATTAGATGGGAAATGATGTGGAAGAAGGAGAATAAACAAGGCTTCAATCGTTCAGATCTGAGAGGCAGAATATCGCGATGGAAATGACACCCATGGGAGCTAATGAAGCACCAGGTCATCTTTATTGTGAAAATGCTCTAGCAAAGAAATGCAATTCGGTGTCACAGTTGTGCTATCAAAAGGCAATTTTCAAAGCAGTCAGCAAAATCATATACCTCAATTTTGTTCTCAAACGTTGGGAGAGGTGAACACTGGTCAGAGCACAGCCTGTCGGAAACAATCCGTCCTAGCACTTATTGGCATATGCAGAGCATCCTTCTCAATACGCTTACTTAAGCATAGAGACTCCTCTCTTGACCTCCCTAGTAACACTCATCGAACATAATCAGTAGAGTGAAACTCAGAAATTTTCTGAAGAGATATTATTAAAGTACCAAGCTCTGCGCTCTCTTTCCAAACCAGTATAGATGCTTCAATCAATATTGGTGATTTAAAACTTCCTGGTGATCTCTGCAGTTAGGAATGAATGATGTGTCTATTTCTGATGCTACCGATACCATTCTGAGGTCACTAGAGCTTTATTTCAGTGAAATAAGTGAATAATTTATGAAGTTTTTAAAAAAACTTCATTGTTTTGTTTTAATTGGGAAATAGTTGCTCTGTAAGCATTCATAGCTTGTATTTTAGACACCAACCCTAAGATTTTTCACTTAAATTATGGACACAGGCTTTATATAAAGGGAAATGTTTTAAATAAAAAAATGGAATCAGAATATATTAGAACATACTGGAATTACAATATATTAAATAAGGAATAAGTACAGGGAATAAAGAAATGCATTTCACTGCAGTGAAATTCAAATAATACATGATTTGTAGGTTCATGTCACAGCCAAGTCTTAGATGGTTCTCTCTTTTCTGAAAACTAGGATCATAAATAATATGCTGGGTTCACTTTTTGGTTTGACAATAAGCTTGGGAAATTCAGTGGAACGTGGTTTGTTCAGGCTGCAAGTCAAGACTTGAAACTTCCTTTGTATTTGTCTGCGGTCTCTAAGATGTTAAACTACATGCTGCTTACATTTCCATTTATGTTTCAAATGCACATCAGTAACTACCTACTACCTTATTTTCAAATTATTGAAAGAAGCCATAGTATTCTGTTTTAAGCTCTTTTTTTGTAATATATCCGTATCTAGTTTGCATTGTCACTTAATTTAAGAAGATATGATTTGACCTGTCCACTTTCCCTCCCAGGTTCTTCCCTCCCTCCTCCCCACTTGTGATGGCACAATTGGTTAGTGTGCTGTACTTATGTGGCTATTTTATTTTATTTTAAAAAAAGAAGACATATTCTGTTATACGAAAAACATAACAACTCTAAATATTCAGGGAGTCTAGTGTGATATTGTAATCCATACATATATTCTGTATTATTTAAATAGCTTGACCATATTCTCAGGTGTTATTCTTTGTGATGACATTCATTATCATTTCTTCCATCTGTATGAAGTGTATAGTACATTACCATTGTCTGTACACATCGTACTATGAAATACTACACAGAAATTTCCTATTATGTTCTAAGTCTAATTTGATACCTTTTGATTAATCTTTCCAATATTCTCTTACTAATTCTATAGCCTCTGGTAACAACAATTATTAAACTGATGCCAGGAGGGTAATAGCGAGGATACATTCAATATGCCTGGTAACCTCCATTGTATTCTTAGTGTTTATAAACTTTTGTAACTCATAGCGTACTTATATTTCTGTGCTTGGTTAATTTACTTAACATAATAACTTCAAATTCCAACCACTTTGCTGTCAACAATAACATGCTAATCTTTTTTTTTTTCAGCTAAAGGATTACTTTGTGCATATGTCTGTAAATGTAACTTTTATTCTCCTGTATTGATTGCCATTTCAGGGGCCTACTGCCTCAGTCTGCTAACCTAAGCCCAGTTCTGGAAGCTTCTAGCCTCTGTACAATTTTATCTGGGTCTGAATGTTTTCAGTCTCTGTTATTGCTGAATACACTAATCCTTTCTTGTTCATTCTTAACTCTGACTAGTGAGTTCAATTCAGTTGTTCTGGCTTAAAATCCTCTCCAAACTAACTGATTCAATCTGCCTTCTCTCTTGGCCTCTGACTGAATTGCTCTACTTGGCCTCATCCCAGCTTTGGCTTCTAATCTTCTATCTCTTTCTCATTCTTTAGCTTCTTCTGTCTTCACGGGTCTCTGGCCTTTTCTCTCTCTCTGCCACCTGTCTCTGTCCAGTAAAACTGCCTCCCTTTTCCTCTTCTCTCTTTGAGCTGCTCTCTCTTAAGTTGCCTCTCTTTTCTTTCCTTTCTCATAAAAATTGGTCATATCTTATTCTGTCAATTATTTCTCTGATTCATCATTTTGCTTGCAACTCAATTAGACATCATTTCCAAACATGGGTGCTTCCTTCTACAAACTAACTTTACCTTCATTATTTGGGATTACAGGTGTATGCTAAGGCTGTGTCAGTATTTCAATCAAAAGAAGTTTTTCCAGTAAACAACACAGTGTGATCCAATATTCCTCAACTTAAGTCCACATTTTCTTTACTTATTAGTCAATAAATGTATCTTTGTGTTGTTTTAATTTCTGATATTTTTGAGGGGATGGTATGTGGGTAGGATGTTCCTGAGGGAGGTTGTGGGTATTTGTATCAAGATCAGGGATAGCCCTTGGTGGTGGTTCTCACTGTCTGCCTTTTTTTTTTTAATATTTATTTATTTATTATATGTAAGTACACTGTAGCTGTCTTCAGACACTCCAGAAGAGGGCATGAGATTTCGTTACGGATGGTTATGAACCACCATGTGGTTGCTGGGATTTGAACTCCGGACCTTCAGAAGAGCATTCGGGTGCTCTTACCCACTGAGCCATCTCACCAGCCCCACTGTCTGCCTTTTTAAGATAAAGTCTCCTGTTATCTGTTTTATATTAATGTGTAGCTGTACAGAAAGCAAACGATTCTCTAGTACCTGCTCCTCATCTCCAGCTGTGAGTGTGCTAATATTACTGATACTTGCTTACTGAATCTGGCTTCTACATGGGTTCTAGGGATTGAACTTGGTGGTCATTTATGTTCCATAAGCAACTTACCCCTGGATTCTCATAGCTCCTCCATTTTCAATTTTTAGTGTGGTAGATAAATGTATGAATGAAGATACATCTTCGATTTTATGTCTAATATTATACATAAGGTGGGGGAAGTTAAACCATACTAACCTATGGTATGAAAAATACCATTCTTAATAAAAATGGAAAAGAAAAAGAAAAAGACCATTATTTTCATAACATTGAGTGTTTCTAGTCTAGAGCAGAGTATTCAGCTTGTCTTTACTTGTTAAAACTCTCTTCATTCTGATCATACATAGATTTTGTAATAAATAAAATAAACACATTGTTCTTGCAGGAGTTATGAATTTGGTTCCCCACAACCAAACTGTGTGGTTCACAGTTCCCTGCAATTTCAGCTCTAGGGCTGATGCATTCTTTTCACTCACCACTCACCACATGCCATTTGTGCGCTCTCTCTCTCTCTCTCTCTCTCTCTCTCTCTCTCTCTCTCTCTCCAAATGATAGAAAAATAAATAATGTAAAGCTATTTGCAAGTGTCATAGCTTAGTGTTCTACATGGGTTGGGTAAATTTTGTTATCTGTGCATTTAAAGATACATTTTATTTTATCCTTTCTTTGGGTTGTGCATGCTAAAGTTCTCCCAGCATAATTTTAGATTACTTATTTTACCTTTCAATATCAAGTACGTAACATATGTATGCTTACTACATACACATTTTTTACATTGAACGATCTTTTGGTAAATAAATATATTTTTTCCCTTTGTTTCACTAATGTTTCATTGTATCTAACTTTGAACTTAGGTTTAGGTTTAGTAGGTTTAGTTTCAATAGTGTGTGTGTGTGTGTGTGTGTGTGCGCGCGCATATGTGTGCCTTCCTCTTGTGTGTGTGTTTGTGGGTGCTTATGTGTGCCTTCCTCTTGTGTGTACACATCAGACGTGAGCACTGGATATCTTCCTTATTAATTTTGAACTTTTGATTAATTAAGTAGGAAGTGGCTCTCTCATTGAATATGGAGCTCATCAGTTGGGTAGGATGGTTGGGCAACAAGCCCTCAGTATCCTGCCTTTGTCTCCTAAAGTCAGCATTGCAGGTATGTACCACCACATGTTTTTTTAAACTTAGGTCCTCATGCTTTTTCAGCAAGCATTTGACCCACCAAGTTTCTCCCAAGTCACTGACTTTAGGCTTCAAATACAAAAATTCTAGAACATTATTTTATGCCTTGTTATATTTTACAGTTTATTTTCTTTGTTAGTATTTGTGATTGCTCTTTGTTCTCCCAACATATTATTTGTCTTTTTTTCCAATTTTGGATGTAATAATTCCCATATCTTATATGCTCTATACTTTGATTATTTTTTGTAATCCCTTTATATCATTTCTGATTGGGTATTTTTCATTTTTAAAGTGATTGATATATGTTTTTGTGCATTAGATTCTAGTTTTCACTGACTCTATAAGATGAAAGTACTACATTATTTCAACTGAGAATTGTTCTCATAAAGGTTTTCTTTGATCTATTATATTTGTAGTTGAAAACACAAATTTGTTATATTATTTTGGATTTTGTTTTTTATTTCTTACTTATTTAATGCTTTATTAGTTTATCAGTACATTAACAATTGTTTTTTAGTAGCGAGATGGAGTTTGCAAACCTTTATTTCCCATATTCTGATGTTGGTTTTGTTTACAATAATTTCATCAACAGAAAATGTGGTTTTGTGCAATTGATCTATGAACATTTTAATTTGATAGTTTCTCATTTCCTCCAAGCATAAGATATTCCTGACATTTTGTTTTTTAATTTTCCATTTTCTTTTTCTTTTTTTCTTTTTTTTTGGTTTTTCGAGACAGGGTTTCTCTGTTTAGCCCTGGCTGTCCTGGAACTCACTCTGTAGACCAGGCTGGCCTCGAACTCAGAAATCCGCCTGCCTCTGCCTCCCGAGGGCTGGGATTAAAGGCCTGCGCCACCACACCCGGCCAATTTTCCATTTTCTTTGTGAACAGATACAGATTCTTATTGAATCCTAGATCTGCCTTTTCTACTTCTGTGCTCCTGGGGTAACTAATATAGTGAAATTTCTAAGTTTTAACACTCTTACCCTGAAAATGGTCATAATATAGAAATATTAACAATATTAGTAAATATAGCTAATATTTGTTGCTGTTCTAAAGTTTTAGGTAATTTTCTTCATGACATCACTATTTATTGGTACAGAATGAGCTTTACTATCTATGCTAGCAAACATCTCCTGTTCCATTAATAAACAAATCTACTTTAAATACCATTTTTAGGAGCACATTTCATAGGATTCATCAGAGTCAATTCTTTTCCCAATATTGTTCTCTCATTGACCTTTAACAGGTGGGCATTATTTCCACCTTTATAATTAATTTTTAATATTAACTATTTGTAACCTGAAAACATTCTGGCTGTCTTGATAAGGTTTCCAATTTTACGTATTCACTATTATACGTCACAGTATTCACTATTATACATCAATGCGTGTATATTTTTTATTGTGTTTATTTTGAAATGAGCCTTACCATCATTTGAAAAGTTCCATTATTTTATTTTAGAAAATTAAAGTTTCTGTTTAGACATCAGGATTTTATAAAACATTCCTCAGTATGATAATACTGAAGTTATTATAAAAGTCAATTCAGTAATCTATATTTTTCGTTTTCTCTTGATAGGTGGTTCAAATTAAGATATCTATTAAAATTTATGTTCAGCCCTATAATTAGAAACAGGAAGGAACAGATGGCTTGCTATTTAAAATTCTGCTTTACGAAGGAAAGTACATGTTCTGGAGGACCTTAACTGTAACATTCAACACTTTTATACATTAAAAATCGCTTTCATTTTACAGAGTTGGTAACAGCTTCTGCTGAAAGAATATGATTAATTGGAGAAAGTTTAACAACTTTAGAGCATATCAACGTGCTGGAATCACCAAAATAAAGTACTTAAAATACAAATCAAACAAACAAACAAAATATCAAAACAAACGATTTTGATCGTTTGGGTTAAGAACAGAGATATAAGAATAGCTTCTCAAAACTTAAATCGAAGTCACCAAAAGATTATATGTTTCTGAAAGGTCTACCATCCTGGTTGAACTCAATTTGGTTCCTGATATATTCAAGTGAATTAGAGGTTAGAATATTAACTTTAATCTAATTAATGTAGTAACCCTCAAAATTAGACACAGCCGTGAAAATTTTTAAAATGAAGGAGAAAGCATATAATGTTAAGTAGTTTTCCTAAGGTTGTGCACTAGGAAGCAAGTGGCAGAAGGCATAGGTGCTTGAAGTTAATGAAAAGCCCTGGGTTTAGTTTGGGTCTGCTCTGTCTGCCCAGAGTCGAACACTAATTTGTAAAGGGTGAGTTGCTGGGTTCAGGGATGGACTGAGAATTGCATTGACATGTTTTACATTAAATTGGTGGACATTTTTAGTGAATAATTTCAATGAACATTCGTTGTATAGAGAGTAGGCTAAATGTAGGAAATTTGGCAGCAAACAAAAGGGAAAATCCAGCTTTCACCCAGAACTAGAGCAATGCGTTCCAGGTTTATGTTGGCAGACCTGAGATTAGTTTTCTTATCAGAAAGAATACAGCATATTTTCACATTGTCCTTCCTTTTCAAAACACCTTGGCCAGTTTTGTCGCTATATAGTGCATAGTAGTCTATAAACATAATCAGATTTTATAAAGAACACATGTTTACCCAACATGTGTTGATAAGGAAAACATGGCTTGACAAGGAAAATAAACATAACCAATTATTTAATATGTCACAAAACCATTCTTAGGCACAAAACTTCCCCCATTAAGTTAAGATAATACTGAATTGGATTTTGTTCCCTTTTAGCAATATATTTCAAATGAATGTGAAATTGCTAAAAACTAACTGTGGAAAAAAAAAACAATATAAATAAGCACAAAAAAGAAAATGCTTTGTTATGATGTAGTCATGCTGTTTACCACTATAAATGCTATTGGATATTTCACCAATATTTATATGCTTGTAATTGCAGTATTTTAAACTTTGCCACATAAAAAGTTAATGGTCTTATTGTATAAGTTTGCATCATAAGCATTCCATTTTCCTAACTGCAGTTATTAAAATTTATAAAGCTGTGGGAAAGAGCTATTTGCGTATACACCTTGGTTCCCTGAGTTGGATTTCTAAATGATAGCTTTGTTGAGGTGGAAGCACATTTAGCCTAATGAACCTGCGAACACTACACTTACTTCTAAAATGGGCAAGAAAATACACAGTCCTTTCCCTAGCTTGTGCAGAAGGAATCAAGATCCATGAAGAATGGGTACTTAGAGTTGATGAAATGACCTCATTTTAGGTTGGGTCACCACTCTGCCAGCAGAATGAAGCACCAGACAGGGAATGATTGGCTGATACTGCCAAATATTCTAAATTATGCCATCAAATGCCATCACAACTGACGTTTGCAAAGTTTGCAGCCATTTTTTCCTGTTTACCTTGAGTTTAAAGATCTTTTGAAAGCTTGAAGTTTTGACAGAATGAAACTTATTTCATATATTAATTTTTTAAAGTTAATAGATGAAAAAAATGCCAAAATCTTAAGAAGCCATATTTTCTGAATAATGATTTAGCTATGTAATCTGCAGACTCTGGACCTTGACATAGGATTGTTTTTAAGGTACAGGACATAGGGGATAGCTATGCAAAGGATGGAGTTAGAAGGCATCTGAATGCCTATGGATTCTCATGTAGTTGTGCTGTCAGGATGCAGCAAGAACAAACTACATGGATTTACATATTTTTTCCCTTAGCACTTGTGTAACTTTTTGGTTTTCTGGGTCAGTTTTCTCATAGGATGCTTCTGTGTCTATTTGGTTGTATGATACACATTCACATTTTCTTAAATGAAGGGATTCATTCACGACATAGGTCACTTTAGACTATCATACAATAACATAATAGATATTTGAGTTTTCACTTATTCACCCTGTGATATTTACATAGGGCATTTTACAGATCATGACCTGAATGTTAAGAAATGCATAGCCTTGTTTTTCTACTCTAAAATTTGTCATATTTTTCTAAAATATGTTTGTTTATATTATCTATACAGCGAGACCCCCATTTTCCTGGCTTCTTTCAGTAGATTTTCCATGGTGTTTATTGGTCTTTGGGGGCATTTTTATAGGTAGTTTGTGTATAACTTAGTTCATTAATTGCTGCTATAATAAAATTCCATGCACTGGGGAATTTGAAGTTTTCAGAAATAGACTCACTGCATAGTTCTGGAGGCTAGGAATCATAAGGTCAAGAGAGGATTCCTGCTGAGGGTCTCCTTAAAGCATCAAACATGGCAGAAGGTGTCTGCTATGGGTGGGATGTGGAGGTTTCCCTACTGATTCATGTGTTTGAACACATGGTTTGCAGATAGTGGTGCTGTTTTGGGAGGCTGGAGAAATTTTAAGACCTGGACTCTTATCATGGAAATAGATTGCTTTAAAGATTTTAGCTGGGCCCAAGTGCTGGCCCAACTTCTCTGTTTCCTGATCTGCTGAGAGCTAAGCAGTATCCTCTTCATGTAGCCATAGTAACAAGAATCCAGCATTGACTTCTCCATCCCAAGATGTGATCCAAAAAGTTACTTCCTTCATATATGGTTTCTTTTGGTTATCTAGACAGCATATTATACAATACATTTGATGGAATTGGAGTTTCATGTTGGTAAACTTAAAAGATATCTAAATATTAAGTTTTAAACTCTATTTTTATAACCTTAATGTAGAAAATAACCCCAATTTAAAAAGGTTGAAAAACTTTTCTTTAATTTTCTTTTAATCTAACTCAATATGGTTTAAATACATTGCTCTTTGAGATTGTGAAATGTATTTAGAACATGAAGTAGAGAATTTCAATTGGACATCATGATTTTATGTGTTTTAGTTTTGTCTGTGTGATTTGATTAATCAGGTATCAAAACCAACCGATTATATACTGGAAAGAACAAAGGAAATGATGGGATGAATAGAATAGATTTTGTTAGTGGAAAGGGGGAGGGGAGGGATGGGAACAGAAGTGATCAGGTGTGGGGAAGAGGGACAGAGGGAGAGTAAGGGGTGCACTGAGGGGGCTGGATGAAAACCTAGTGCAGTGGATATTCTTGGAGCCAATAAGGGTGAGCCAAGCAAGGACTCCTAGTAATAGAGGGTATGGAGCCTGAACTGTCCATCTTCTATAGCCACCATAGGTTCCCAGATTTGAGACTAGGATACAAACTCAGCCACAAAACCTAGACTCACAACTGGTCCTGCCTGCAAGATGAGCTGGGACAATAGTGTCTCAGATCTTGTGAAAGTGACCAACCAATGACTGGTCTAACTTGAGGCCCAAGTAACAAGAGGAAACCCATACCTGACACTGCCTGGATGACCAGAATCCTGAAGCTCTATGGCTCAGAGACCAACGGTAGAACCAAATATGACTAAAAAACAACAAACAAACAAACAAACAAACAACACCCCAGCTCTAAACAGTCAATGAAATGATTTCTAATGATATTCTGCTATACTCATAGGCTTGGCACATAGATGAATTCTCACCAGGGAAGCTTTTATAGTAGTTGATGGGAGAAGATGCAGAGATCCACAGACAAACTGCAAAAGAATTCTAATCTAGCAACACAGCTGCTCTGGCAAAGGATCCCATTCAAAGACCTTCTAGGTCTGTGTGATCCAGCTGGAATGCAGACAGGCCACACACCTTTAATATCCCTCTGGGGAGAATACAGACACGTAACTAATCCCTGACAATGAAGGTAAAAAGTTAGTCGGTAGAAGCAAGTACCTATGTTTGAAAGTGACATCTAATTGAGGGGCAAAGTGACAAATCAAGAAAGATTTGACAGAGTAAGTCAGAAATAGGATTTGCCCAGCTCTCATGAGGACAGACAGGAAGAAGAGGTGACTTAAGAGTAGTGGGAGAAGCCGGACGTGGTGGCGCATGCCTTTAATCCCAGCACTCGGGAGGCAGAGGCAGGCGGATTTCTGAGTTCGAGGCCAGCCTAGTCTACAAAGTGAGTTCCAGGATAGCCAAGGCTATACAGAGAAACCCTGTCTCGAAAAACCAAAAAAAAAAAAAAAAAGAGTAGTGGGAGAGAGAGAGAGAGAGAGAGAGAGAGAGAGAGAGAGAGAGAGAGAGAGAGAGATTCAGTAAATGCAGTTCATGTAGTGCTGTTCAGTTGAGCTCATTCCTGAATTCTGTTAAGTTTGTGATGTTCATGCAGTACAGTTCAGCAGAGGAAGTTCAAGCCAGAAAATAAGAAGGAGCCAGGAGAATATAGCCAAAGTTAGTAAGAGGCCCAGCAGAGCTAGTAAGAAACTGAGAAGCTAGATTAGCTTCAGTCAGCTTGGAGAGGAGTTTGATCCAGTACAGCTGAGTTGAACCTACCAGCCAGAGTTCAGAAAAACTTAGGAAAGATGAACTTATTCTTCAGTAAGTCTCTTCAATGACAACTACATCTGGTGCATAAAAGCTACTCTTATACCAGTTAGGTGGAACGCAGAAAAAAATCTGCAGAATAGAGGGACGGGGAGTGTATGAGTCAGAGGGGCCAAGGACGCATGGGCACAGGGTCCACAGACTCAACTAAGCAGGACTCATAGGGGTTCACAAAGACTGTGGCAATGATAAAAGTCTGAATGGGTCTGACCGAGTAGTTCCTCTGCATATATATTATGATTATATAGCTTGGCGTTTTGTGGGACTCCTAATAGTGGGAACAGGGTTTCTGACTCTTCTGCCTGCTTATGGGAGCTTTTTACTTCTACTGGGTAGACTCACCCAGCCTTGATATGAGGGCTTAAGCCTAGTCTCATTGCATCTTCTTCTGCTGTGATTGGTTGATATCACTGAGAGGCCTGCTGTTCTCTGAAGGGAAATGGAGGAGCGATGGATCTGGGGGAACTGGAATCTGGGACTGAGGAAAGGGAAGGCTGCAGTCTAGATGTATTGTATGAGAGAATAACATATTAAAAAGCACAGGGCTTTAATCCAGGCAGAGGAGGGGCGGAGAGTCAGAGACCAAAGGAGGTCTTTCAGAGTTTGAGGCCAGCCAGATCTACAAAACAAGTTTCAGGATAGCCAAGGTTACACAGAGAGAGCCTGTCTCAAACAAAACCTCTACAAACAAACAAAAAGCAAACAAAACCAACCCCCCAAACAAACACACGACCAAGCAAACAAACAAGCAAATCAAGAAGTAAACAAACCAATAAAAGGTTCCTAGATGCTAGACTTCAGCCACACGCTGTCTTTAACCTGTTGGAAGTGTGTGTGTGTGTGTGTGTGTGTGTGTGTGTGTGTTTCCCCCATATAATTAACTAAGAGGTCGGAACTACAGTGGGTCAGTGCATTATGTAAAACTGCATTGGGGTCAGAAGTAAGTAACTAACTCTCCATTGCTACTCACAGGAGAAAATCCAGGTCAGCTAAAATGTCTATTAGAACAAAATTTAAAAGTATGGTATTTTTATTTATATCAAACAGCACAAAAATTGTTTACAAGTAACTATCAACTCTGGAAAAAGCATTATCAGAGTGTCATGCATAAATCAAAGAAGGGCAAACAAACATCCTAGCTGAAGGAAATGCAAGCCATGAGTTTTTTTTTTTTTTTTTTAACCAATTGATTATGAAGACAGAAACACACAAATAAATAAATCCTTGATGTGAAGATTAACTCACAGGCATCATGTGTCCCTGTCTGGCTCTGAGAACAGCGGGCATAACAAGAAGTATAAAACAGAGAGCATAGGTTAATATAATTTTGTTCTTTTCTGTATCCTCCCAGCTATTATGTATTTCTTAGATACAGCATTCTAAATATCAACTCACAAAAGAAATAAAAGAACACAAGTCTTTTAAATTGAAAAAAAAAAAAGAAAAGTCTGGAAATAGTTTATCCAGTTCTTACCAAGGCAACATGCCTTTTTTCCAGCTTCGAATGTTTCAGTTACCACCTGGGTTGTTTGTGTGGTCTTTGCCAGTTGGGATAATGGGAGCATAATGTGCCTTTTCACATCTCCCCTCAGATACTTCTCCCTCATCACAGGTAGGTGATGGTTTATATGTGCTTGACCCTGGGAGTAGCACCCTGAGGAGGTATGGCCTTGCTGAAGTAGATGTGGCCTTGTTGGAGGAAGTGTGTCACTGGGCTTGGAGGGCTTTCTCCCAGCTGGCCGAGGATGCCAGACTTCTCCCGGCTGCCTTTGGATCAAGATGTAGAACTCTTGACTCCTCCAGCAGCATGCTTGCCTGGACACTGCTAGGCTTTCTACCTTGATGATAATGGACTGAACCTTTAAGCAAGCCCCAATTAAAAGTTGTCTTTTATAAGAGTTGCTTTGGTCAGGCTGGAGAGATGGCTCAGTGGTTAAGAACATTGACTGCTCTTCTGAAGGTCCTGAGTTCAATTCTCAGCAACCACATGGTGTCTCATAGCCACCTGTAATGGGATCTAATGCCACTTTCTGGTGTGTCTGAAGACAGTGACAGTGTAACCACATACATGAAATAAATAAATCTTTAAAAAAATTAAATAAAAAGTTGCCTTGGTCATGGTGTCTTTTCACATTGGTAAAACCCTAAGACACCAACTTCTTGTATTTTCTCTCTCCAAATCAACCAATGAACAAGGAAAAACATCAAGCTACAACAACAACTAAAAATTTGGTGTTGTACAGCTTCCTGAGCATGAAGCCCTGACCTGGAGTGTGGCTAACAGACTTCGTGCCACTCCTTTGGAGAGAACTGATATTTTTTTTTTCCCTCTCCCAGCAAATAGAAATTGCAAATAGCTTCTTTCTTAGAGGTGGGATGGGCAATGTACAGAGAGAGAACAACCTTGGGTCACTCAGCCTTGAATTAAATGCATGTATCAAACCCTTCCCCTCAGAACTCAGGGATCTGTGTGGACGGGGAAGCAGAAAGGCTCTAAGAGCAGGGCTGATGTCCGCATGGACTCACGGAGACTGGGACAGGGCTGATGCCCGTATGGACTCACGGAGACTGGGACAGGGCTGATGTCCGCATGGACTCACGGAGACTGGGACAGGGCTGATGCCCGCATGGAGTCACAGAGACTGGGACATCAGTTTTACATTTTTTTACTCACATCTATGTTAAGTGCAAGTGTGCCGATTCCTCATTTAATTTTTTAATGATTCTGAGCCTTACAGGGTGTCTCCCAGAAACTCATGAATGATTTATTTAGATGAGAATGAAGCATTTATCAATATATTACCATAGGATATTAAGAGATAAAAGTTAATTGTGTCATAAATATACCTGCTTTATTCTTTCCATTTTTCACTAGCTCTATCAGCTATCAAAGTATTAGAAATTTGTTCTCTCTAATGCTATAATTTATGATGATCTATTTTGTTTTTCTGGTTAAGTTTTCTAAGAGGGATTTGTAATTGATTTTTGAACTGTGCCTTTATCTCTAGTGTTTGTCAGTGGCATGTTATCCCCTTTTGTGGATGTTATTTTGTTGTAATAATCCGTTTATCTTCAGAAATGACACTTGTAATTAAAAATATGTAGGAAGCTTAGGGCTGGAGATGGCTCAGCAGTTAAGAACGCCTACTGCTCTTGCAGGGTACATGAGTTAAGTTCCAAATACCCACTTAGGTAGTTCACAGCCACTCGTAACTCTCACTCCAGGAGATGCACCAATCCTTGCTGACCTCCTAATGCTGTGCACTCACATGATACACAGGCATAAAAGCAGGCAAAATGCCCATGCATGCAAAAATCAATAAATTAAAAAAGTAGCATTGCTGTTTTTTTTTGTTTTTTTTTTTTTAAGGAAAAATAAATATGTTGCAAATTTAAATCATTGGAGGTTTGTAATTCACAATTTTAATAAAATGTTTGCAACACCTTGCCTATGCCACATTGGACAACCGGTTGCTGTCTAATTGGGGTTTTGGCTGTTTGTTTCTGGCTGCCACTTAGCTGACAGCTGGGCACTCCTGGTGTGTTGTCAGATGCAGCACGGCACCACAGATTCCTTGCTCTCTGAGCTCTCTAGGCTGTCAGGAGCTGAGTCTGGCACACCCTCTGTGTTCCATTAGGATCAATTGTTCAAACATATGAGCCAATTGGGGACATTTAATGTTTAAACCACCACACGGTAGGAGTAGGCAGGATTCTAAAGTATAACATGATGTCCCTGTTGACAAGCTCAATTTCCTTAATTTGCTCCCCATTCTGTCTCAAGGAAAAGTGTTTGGCTTATTTGAGTATAGTTCTTTGCAGTAAGTACCATTGTCCAAACATCATCAACAATAACAGCAACAACAGCAACATCATCATCATCATCATCATCATCATCATCATCAGCAGCAGCAGCAGCAGCAGCAGCATTTAGATCTTCTTTCCTAGATCTGCTAGAAATCTATGAATCAATCTAAAATAGATTCTCATTAATTATTCTTATTTAATTACAAGGAAAGCAGAGTCCTGCAGACCTAATTTTGATCAAACTGGGAACGCCTCTTTCCATGACAGTTTGACTTACAGAACTATCTAATTATATTTATATGATGAATACATTTTAATATGCAGTTACTTTTTCATAACAAATTCTATTACTTTCGTATTTTCTAGGGCATTTTAGGCAAGGCACTAGTTACAAATAAACTATATAACAATATTCTGTTACATAGCTCTGATAAATACTACAGTTACTTTTGGCAAAGCAACTTAGCCAAATACAATTATTTTCTCATTGAAGTTCCCTGATCCCTTGGCAGTTTTACCTTTATGAGACCAGTCAGAGTAGTAAGCTTTGAGATGGCAGAGATGGTTCAGTGGTTAGGGACACCTACAATTCTTGCAGAGGGTCTTAGTTAAGTTCCCAGTATACATGTCAAGCACCTCTCAGAGTTGGCTTTTTTTTTTCCTCTAACACTCAAACATTTTTTTCTTTTGAATTTTTTAAATATTTTTTCAAGCCCTTGGAAGCACTAGAGTGTCTCTTGGTGTAGATAATTCTCCAGAGTCCTTCTGTTTTGCATTTTGTGTATGTCTATTCACATTTCTTTAACAAAATGTCATAGATTGTGTGGCTTAATCATGAGGACCGGTTTATTGATGCACCCCACATGGCGGAGGGCATCAAACGAGCTGCCCGAGACTTCATTTATGAAAATTGTAATTTTATCTAGAGGGCTCTCACCTCATAACTTAATTATCTCCCAACCCCCCCAGCCTGAAAATAGCATTGCTTTAATGCTAAGATTGTCATGTATGAATTTTGGAACAATGTGAATACAAATAAATATAAATATCCATCCTTAATTTGTTGATGTTATGAGTCTTTAGAGTTGATTAAAGAAAGAGGGTCATTCAGGATAAGTTAAGGCCTTGCTGGCCCCAGGGAGATCTAGCCTTTGTGGACTGAATCTCAAATGGCCACACAAAAGTGTATTTATTGATTGTTATACAAAAGTTCCTTGTACCAAAACCCCTAATATAATCTGTGTGTTTCCTGAAGAAAATCTTCCTGCCCCTGCAACTCCAGGCCTTAGTGTGCATTGAGTGTTTACTCAGTAATGCAAGCCATTTCAGGTGTGCCAGGACTGTCTTGTGGCAAAGTCATGCAAAGGCTGTAAAGTTCATTCAGAAGAGCAACACTATAGGTAACAGAAAACAATTACTGTTTTCTACAATGATTTCTTCAAGGTCAAAGTGTTATAGAAAAAAATATTCCTTCTAATGTTTACCCTAGATATAATGATTCTACTAGAATCATTAACTACAAATTGTTTGCTTTATTTATCAAGAAAATACCAAAATATTTATTTTTCCCATGTATTAATCCCATGTATGCCAGTGTGTGGCCTTTTAAACATTATAATAGTTTCATTTTGTTAATTAGTTTAAATTTTAGCACCCTTTATACATGTTACTGGCTCTGAGACATGGAACATGCAGAAAGAAAACTCTTTGCATCATCTGGTGTTTATTGATGGGCTGCCCATGGTGGTAGATATCAAACAATGTTTCTAATCAGAACATGAGAAGGGTTTTATAGTATTTAGATAGAGAACTAATATTTTGTTTGCTGCTTTGACATTGATGTCTTCTGAGAATTTTCATATGTACAGGATTACATGGGTTACATGATAAATACATTATAGATGAATAAAGCTTTGCTCAACCTTCTGCAGGAATGTCATCATCTATAACTACATTAATCACAGAGTATAATGCTACAGGGAAAATCAGCTTGTTTTTAAACTGTTTAGGATTCTTCATTTGTGTTTGATTCTACACTTATGTCATAGGTTAATCATAGACTGTGACCATATCTTCAGGTTGATGACCCTTCTTAATATACCCCCCAAATCTTGGTGTATTTACCAAGCTATCTCAATCTGTATGAGGAGTGTTAAGCAGGTGGCTTCTGTAATCAGTGCTTATCTGTATAGTTGTAATAAAACTTATGACCTAAACACATTTGTGAAAGCTTTCTGTCTTTCATGGTCTATACATTTTGACTGATTTTGGCCCTTCTCTAGAAGGTGAGTGAAATGTGTGATTCGTCTGAGGACTTCTCTTAATCTAGCAACTGGAAAATGGTGCAGAGAAATATTTGAGGTGAAGTCACTAATGCTTGTTCAAGGTGGGTAGCTACTTTACCTGTTAGTGTTTCCTCTTACATGCGTGAAATCATTAAAGAATATATTTCCTCCAGTCTTTATACTTAGTTGCATAGGCTAGTTCAGTATTATATTCTCCATTCTCATTTAAGTTAAACATTTCCTGTTGTCTCTGGATTCTTTACTTCAGACTTTTGCATTGCAATTTATTGCTCGTATTGTGGGATTTTTTTTTTTAAATCTAAAAATGATATCTCACCTTAATGTTCTCAAATTCATCATCTTTCATAGTCTAGAACATCACATTCTAGAATTGTCTGATAGCTTCATACTGGTATTTTTAACATTCTATTATTTCTTAATGTTTTGTCTAAATTGTAAATTTGATATAATATGTTCAAAAAATATCACCCACTTAGCCATGCAACAACTTTATTAACAATCCTCTAAAATTTATGCCTGACCAGTGACTTTTACCTGTAAATTATTTATTCTCCAAGGTCACATGAGCCAGCCAAATCCTCAACCAATTTTATCAGTTGCTCCATCTTTATTCTAGTGGTGAAATAATAGCAGCATATCTAACTCTCCTGCCAAAGACCACTGGCCATGACAATGTTTCTGATATTATTAGTTCTGGAAAAAATACTAAGCTGATTAAAGATATCCATACAGTAAAACATAGCAGCCTTATTATTTGAGCAGTCAAGGCATTTTTTTGTTGGGTCTCGCCCGCCTCCCTCTAAGCATTGTATTGCGCCCCTTGCAGACACGCTAAGAGTTGCTCCCCAGATATGGAATACAGCGTCCTGGATACAGCATCCTCAGACCACCCACTGTCAACGCCCACTCATCGCCCGGACCAACCACCAATGTCGTCACCGCCTACTCGTTTGGACCTGCCTTCTGGACACAGCTCTGCTGAGGATTGGACCGCGCGCCATTGCGCCATTGAGACATTGAGACATGCGACATTGAGAGAGACACTCAGCAGAGACAATGGGACATGCAGGAGAGGGTTGGGTTCTCCCCTGTGTAATTAATAAATAATGTTCTTTCTTGCAGCTCATCTCTATTTTAGGAAGTTTAGCTCTTCAGTACGAACCCAGTCCAAGGTGTTTTCTGCCCACGCAGACAAGGCGCCTGTAGCGTGATGCAGAAAAACACATTTTTTTTAATGAAATAAAGTTTATTTATGTCCCATGTTTTAAGAGTGATAGATTACTAAAATGGCAGAGACAAGTATGGAACTGGAATAATACCTTTGTGCTCCCATCTTGAGACAAGATTGCAATCCATAGATAGTTCTTTGGAAATGGCTTTGAAACCTCAAGTCCACCCCGCAGTGACCTATCTCAACCAGCAAGGTCAAACTTCCTAGTGTCTTTAACACTTCTGACAACTGGGGACAAAATATTCAAATACAAGAGCCCAGGGGTGCCATTCTCTTTGTCATTTAAAAAAATCTTATTTAATCTTTTGTCACAGTTCAGGCTTTATCCCCCTCCTGATCCACCCCTCTGACTGTTCCACATCCTCCCAACCTGTCTCCATGAGGGTGTCCCCACCCTTCCATGCCCCTATGCCACCTGAACTCCCCACTCCCTGGAGCCTCCAGTCCTTTGAGGGTTAGGTGCATTTTCTCTGACTGAGTCCAGACCCAGAAGACCTCTCAATCAAACTATCAGTAAATGTCACAATGAAGATTTTCATCTGTATAATGAATATATGAAATAAAAAGGAATTTTTCAGAAATAAAGATTAAAACCCACTGGAAATATTAAACAGATAATAAAGCATTTTAATCCCAGTTAAAGCATTTTTTTTTTAATCTGAAATCTTTTTAAAAAACTACTATCTTGTATTTAATCTATTTTTTTCTAAATACAAAGGCAATTAAGGCTTTTTATTTTATGTCTGAAAATAGTATGCATTTTATTTGGTAGACCTTTTTAAAAAGTTTACTTGTAGTATTTATTTTGTACTACATTTTGTTTTTTTGTGAGATGTTTTCTTTATTTACATTTCAAATGTTATCCCCTTTCCTAGTTTCCTCTCCAAAAATCCCCTATGCCTCCCCTCCCCCTGCTCCCCAACCTACCCACTCCTGCTTCCTGGCCCTGGCATTCAACTATACTGGGGCATAGAATCTTTACAAGACCAAGGGCCTCTCCTCCCATTGATGGTCAACTAGGCCATCCTCTGCTACATATGTAGCTAGAGACACAAGTCCCACCATGTGTTTACTTTGATTGGTGGTTTAGTTGCAGGGAGCTCTGTGGTTACTGCTTAGTTCATATTGTTGTTCCTTCTGTCATTCTCTATTTCAGTTTTTGAGACAGAATCTTTCATTGAACCTGCAGTGCTCCAACTTTTGGTTAGGTTCCAGCAATTCTTTTAAAAAGGTGTGTTTATTATATATACAGTATTTTACTTGCATGCATGTCTGCAGGCCAGAAAAGGGCACCGGATCTCATTATAGATGGTTGTGANCCACCATGTGTTTGCTGGGAATTTGAACTTAGGACCTCTCTGGAAGAAGAGTGTTCTTAACTTCTGAGCCATCTCTCCAGTCCCTCCAACAATCTTTTACATTTGCTCCTCCCACAACATACTCTGCCCTTACAGGTGTATGTGTGTATGTATGTGTGTGTGTGTATGTGTGTGTGTGTGATCATGCTCAAGTTATTAGAGCTGAAACAACAATGCAATAAAAATAATGTCCTATAAGTATTTTTTAAATACCAAATTTTATATAATAAACAAAATCATTTATACTTAGTGCATAAGAAAACTCAAACGTGATATGTACCACACTGATTATCATTTTTCATGGCTGGTTGCTTTTTGCAAGGATTTGGTTATATTAAAGATAGTTTTGAAATCAGAAGAAACAATTCCTGCCCCAGTAACAAGTAATGCCTCAAAACTGTCAGGGAAAGAGTATATTGTTTTTTTATAAAGTTTAAGATGAATCTGGGAAGCTGGGCGTGGTGGCGCACACCTTTAATCCCAGCACTCCGGGAAGCAGAGACAGGCGGATTTTTGAGTTCGAGGCTTGCCTGGTCTACAAAGTGAGTTCCAGGACAGCCAGGGCTACACAGAGAAACCCTGTCTCGAAAAACCAAAAAGGAAAAAAAAAAGATGAATCTGGGAGTCCTCAGGTATTAAGTCAAAGGTAATGTAGACATAGACCTTCTTGTATGCTGAGATTCTCTTTAACACTTATTTTATGAACTATAAATGTGATATAAAATACATATCTTTTAATAACAAAACAGGCAATGACTTACATGGAGACTAGTATCTTTCAAATTTCAATCACAAAGATTTTAAGTGTGTGTGTGTGTGTGTGTGTGTGTGTGTGTGTGTGTACAGTACTGTGGATAATTTGCAATGCATGCCATTTCTATCAACCTGTAATTAACATCATAGTTCGGTTTTTATTGAAAAGAAGTTGATAATGACATTGTCATCCCCTCATTATTTGATTCTCAGGAGGGAGTGAATTTCTGAAGCAAAAGCTCTTTCTTCATTTTCTTTTATATATCTCAAAATCTTTTGTAATTTACATTAACCATGTCACTGTTGGGGAAATGTGTCAGTAAAAATTCAGCTAATTCTCATTGTATGAAGGAGACACATTGTGTGCTAAGTGTGGGAGACTGGAGGACAAACCTGGGCCTGATGTTTTGGAATTTGCAGTTTAAAAGAAAAGAGATCCATGATCCATTGTTTGAAGGGTGCAGTATGCTAAGTGTAAGTCCACTTGAAATGATATGCAAATGGGAAGGCATTGCTAAAATCAGGGAAAGGGAAAATATAAATATAAGGTGAATTTTGAAAAATGCATAAATTTTTCCACATGATATAAGAGGAAAAACACTTCATTATCTCAGATTACATCTAGTTACTATTTCTGTAACAAATGGATGCTGTTAATCAGTGAGACCTTGTGGGCTCTCAGCAATGTGTTATGTAAAATGTATCTCCAGGTAGTAGTATAGTTAAAAACCTACAAGTAAACAAGGAGATTAGGATTCTGAACCTTGTGTACAAAGCCCCTTTGAAAATATCTTATTCTTATTAGTCTGTAATTAATACATTTATTTTCCATAATTTAAAAATCATCTAAAGAATTTGAATTCCTGAGAAGTAATTAAGTATAAAAAATTTGTTTTCATTGACACAGTAAAATTAAATGGAAAAATTTTCTTAATATGCTTTCTAGCTATAGTTTTTATTACTTTCAAAATACATTATGCATTTAATTTGCATTTTGTTTCATTCTTTAGAGAACTGCATAAGTCTGAACTTTTTCTTCTAATATGTTTTCCATATTTATTGTTTAGAAATAATTTATACATGAGTGTATAATGAATAATTTTGATATATACATCCAAATAGTTATAAATACATCTAACTCATGTATATATGTAAATTTCAAAGTATTATATCTGCTTTATGGTATTATAATGAAACTCATTAATAACTTCTGTAGGAGAAAATTATTAGACTAGGAATTTATTTATTGGGCAGAGAAATACAGTAGAAAAGAAAAAGAAAATATTATTTATTTTTCTCACTAATAAGAAAATGCCAAGTATAACATCATAACAAATTATGAAAGTATATATCTAATAATTTTGTATACAATTTATTTAAAAACTGAGTAAGGACTCAGTTGAAAGTTTCTAGATAGTTAACAGCATTATTACTGAAACTTTAAAGGTTTTATAGATCCAAACTTGTTACCCTTGCTACCATTTACTGTCTTTAATTCATCATTCATTTGCTTTTTAATAAATGAAATAATTGCTTCAAATCTAACAGATTTATACTATCTTCAGCCATAAAAATAGATGAGTTGGAAATCTTTGTGATCCTACAATAACTGATTCACTGAAATAATCTGTGTTGTTATTGGCAATAAAGCAAATACAGAGTTTGTTTATAAAATACTCTTATATTTAAAAAAATCTCAAAAGAGAACTAGTTATTAGTTGTTGGATCTGCTTCTATCATTCATTCATATTTTCTTTTATTATGCTAGATAGAAATTACTAGGTATTTCACACCAACTTTATAAAGAAGGGAAATATTTTTAATATAGAAGATAATCAATTATGAAAACATCAATATGCTTAAGTCTACAAATGTATAGATGAATATATAAGATATAAACATATATAGCATGGAAATGGATATATAACATACATAAGAATAATTTTCATCTGTATCCTATAGCATTCACTGATTTTCTTTTTCTATTTAATAGAAGTAAGCGATCTATCTACACATGGAAGATTCTAGGTGTAAGTAATAGAAAAACAATTGAGATATAGTCTAGGCTGAGGGGTTTTTTTTTGTTTTTGTTTTTTGTTTTTGATTTTTAGTTTTTCGAGACAGGGTTTCTCTGTGTAGCCCTGGCTGTCCTGGAACTTACTTTGTAGACCAGGCTGGCCTCGAACTCAGAAATCCACCTGCCTCTG
>NC_034608.1:56627070-56630391 GCF_900095145.1 Mus pahari | reverse complement strand
ACACACACACACACACACACACACACACACACACACTCACACACACACACTCACACACACACACTCACACACACACTCACATACACACACACATAATATATGTATCTGTTTTCAATAATGTGTATTAACACACGTATGATTCTCTAATTTTTCTCTTCTTTATTATTTTATCCTAGAACATACCATTCTTCACTTCGTATTTATTTTTAAGTGATATTTTAATTTAATGTTGGATGAGTGGGTAGAGCAGCGTGCTTGTTAATAAATTGTTTCTTTGCAATGCCCCATGCCTCAGATTCTCATCCCTATTTCGCCTTCTTGTCAGTTACAATATTTCCCATGGAGAGAAAAATTGATGGAAAATATATGATTCACGATTTAATTTTATAACTTAATTGCTGCATTGGAAGTCAGTCAGCATTTTTAATGTGCCAGTTTTAAAAACTAGTTAAAGCAGGATCTCTGTCACATCAATTATTCCTAATAAAATGGCAGAAGTTTAGAGTGTTTAAACCCTCATTTTACAAAGCATGTTGGGTCTCTAAACTGTAACCTCAGAAGAGCAGGGGAGGGAAACAGTTGTGCAACGTGATGTTTAGACAATATAGAGGTTCAGGCCAAGCCAGGACTCCATCGCTGTTTAGTGGAAATGATGATTTGCCAGTGGTAGAGAAATTACTCATTAGACAAAGACAGCATTGCTCAGGAGAGCATTGGCCAGTAATGGCCAGACCGAACCCATTCATCCGGCAGTTTGTGTGGCTTGACTTTAAATGACACAGAGGTGTGTCTTCAGTCAACTTACATGAGGGCTTAGGTGTTGGAATGTTCACAGTGGCATAGAATGTGTATTTCAAATTCATCCCAATTATGTCCACTGGGAATATAAGTGAGGGCACTTTTTAACCGATTTAATTCATTCATTTTTCTTGCATAAAAATCCTTATGTGGATATGTCACAGATGGAGCCTGGGTCCTCTGGTGTGGGTTTTCACAAGATGGTCAGTGAATTCCTGATAAGGAGACTTGGTGAACACAGCCTCTTTTCAGAGATCAGGGGTCAGGGAGCTGCAGGTCTTGGAGATGGCATCAAAGGTGGCCTTGGCAAAGTTGCCGAGGGTGGCAGTGCAGCCTCTGGCTGAAGTGTAGCAGTCATCTATACTGGCCCTTGTCAGTAGCATCTTGGACACAGGAGCAGAGACATTGCCAGTGCCTCTGGGGGAAGGGATGAGATGCACCAGCACAGAGCCGCAAGCTGTCTGTCACTTTGCATGGAACAGTGTAGGGCTTGCCACTCTTTTTCCCCCAGTAACCTCTCTACACAGGGACAATGGAAAGCTCGACCAAGATGATGGCCCCTCAGTTGGCAGTGTCAACCTCCTTGGAGCACTTAACACCAAGACCAACATGACCACTGTAGTCCCTAATAGCGACAAAAGCCTTGAACCTGGTCCGCTGGCCAGACTGAGTCTGCTTCTGCATTGGCATGGTTTCCACAACCTCATCTTTTAGGCTTGCACCCAGGAAAAAGTCAATAGTCTCAGACTCCCCCCCCCTTTTTTTGACTTGAAGGGTATGATAGTTTATTCAAAAAACACAAACAACAAAACAAAACACCAACAGTAACAAATAAAACAGAACCACACCGATCATGGTGACCAACATACATGTAACGGCTTTTCTCTTGAGTGTGTTCTCTGCAGTATGTTTAGATACTGAAATGTTTAAATAGAACCAAGAACGTTAGAGAGTAAGGATCTTGGATGAAAATGGACACAGTAAGTCTGGTGCATTAACCCACAGAATTCATTTAAAGTTGCATGAATCCGTGAGATTATGCTATATGGTTAGGGAGGACAAAAGTTATCTCGGCAGCATAAACTTTATACTTCTTTGTACTTTAATTTTTAGTTTATGTTTTAAGCTATGTCCACTCTGGCTAAAACACAATCAGACAAGACACCTCAGGGAATGTCCTTGCTACTATTGCACAAGTTTAGTAATTTTATTAAAAGGAAAAATAATCAAACCACCATCGAGAGAGAGAGAGAGAGAGAGAGAGAGAGAGAGAGAGAGAGAGAGAGAGGCAAATGAATGTGACGTTCAAATCATTTGAAACGCAGAGAGCTTGCTTCTTCAATACCAATTCAAACTTAAATGCTATCAGTATGACCTCCAAAATCCTGGAATAAAATTAAAATTTTGGATATATATGGGTTTTCTTTATCGAACTGCACTTTGCAGTCACAGGGAAGATGTTGCTGTTTAAGAGAGCATGGCTTTTGGAGACAGTTCCACATGCCTGTAGTAAAGACAACGCCACAGGAAGCCACGTCTGCCTCGAAGTTCTACAGTACGAGGAGTTGACCAGAGGTCAAAATGATCATGATCTGTTCTTAAAATGTCAACCCATATGTGATTTCTTCGTAGAGAGTGAACGTTGTGATAAGTAATTATCCCGCTCGCCTTTCCTTGCTTGACCTCTCTGCAAGCTGACCCTTTCGGGTAACTGTGGCTCACCCCCTCTGAGACGGGCCTCTGTACCCCCATGTTACCATTTCAGAACCAGGGTTTCTGGGGTGGTAGAAGTGTAGTTCACAGGGACAGCACATGCAGGTACCTCAACCTTCAGTGACAGCTGTTACATCTGTAAACTCAAGAATCATGTCATTAGCTCGGCAACTACAAAAAAAAAAAAACATTTGAGATTTGGGCATTTCACACCAGGAGCTCTTTGTGCTTTTTAGATGAAGCTGCTTGTGAATCTTTTTGGCATTTATCAGTCATTTGCAGTTCCCTTCTAATAATAAAAGATAATATTTAAAATAACTTTTAAGGTTAAATGTTCTGAGGGGGGGCCTTAACGATATTTAGTTTTTCAAAACAGTATAAGTCAGTATTTTTTCCCTTCAGTACTGGAATAGTAGAAATTATTTCTGGTCCTTCCTTAAATCAACCCACAGCACTTCTCATTGCGAACAGCACTGAAATTTACAGACATCCCTGAAATTTTTTTTGATTAAGTAAACGAGTGAGTCACAGTGGAGTCTCATTCAGTTAAAAATTTAGATCCATTTGAAATCAAAACAAAAAGCTGAACATTAAAAGAAAAATTCAAGCTAAGAAGGAAGGCCTGCCTCTACTCTCCAAGTACTACAATAATGGGTGTGTACTTCACCCATCTGGGTTGCAATTCTGTTTTAAGACCAAGAAATTTGCAATTCCTTTTGTGTAAGGAGAATTTTAAAAGGTAAAAGGGTAGGAAAGCATTTCTAGTCTGTGTTAGAAATTGAACAGCGATCTTTGCTCCGGTGCACTGCC
>NC_034608.1:56606640-56626522 GCF_900095145.1 Mus pahari | reverse complement strand
AATAATAATAATAATAATAATAATAATAATAATAATAATAATAAAAAGAAATTGAACAGCAACTAAGAAGAGAAAGAAAAAAACAAAGATCAAATGACGAAAGACCAGAAATTGGTGCTCAAGGTCACGATAAAAAAGTAATTCAGGGCAGAGAATGTGGACAGTGAGTACCTCCCATTCCTACAGCCAGACCTACTGACAGTCAGTCTGTGGTAGGAAGGAGAACACACACTGGTTCCTTGAAAGCCTAGCCCTGAAGCAGTCTATAGCATTCTATAGTTGTCTGATAGGCCATGTGTGCATTGTGGGTTCTCAAAGCAACACAGCCATTTTACAACAAATGCATGCTTCTTGTTGATGAGAGTCCCTTCTTTTTTTTATTATCATTATTATTATTTTCTTTATTTACATTTCAAATGCTATCCCGAAAGTTCCCTATACCCCCACCCCGCCCCTGCTTCCCTACCCACCCACTCCCACTACTTGGCCCTGGCCTTCCGCTGTGCTGGATCATATAATGTTTGCAAGACCAAGGGGCTTCTCTTCCCAATGATGGCCGATTAGGCCATCTTCCGCTACATATGCAGCTAGAGACTCGAGCTCAGTGGGTACTGGTTAGTTCATATTGTTGTTCCACCTACAGGGTTACATCCCCCTTCAGCTCCTTGGGTACTTTCTCTAGCTCCTCCATTGGGGGCTCTGTGTTCCATCCAATAGCTGACTGTGAGCATCCACTTCTATGTTTGCTAGGCACTGTCATAGCCTCACAAGAGCTCACTTTATCAGGGTCCCTTCAGCAAAATCTTGCTGGTATATGCAGTAGTGTCTGGGTTTGGTGGCTGATTATGAGAGTCCCTTCTAAGGTCATCTCACTCAGTCGTGCTCAAGGTTGGCTGCGTCCTCTAGGCGAGCTAGAGCGTTTGATCCCAACCGTGTAATGAGTGTTTGTTTATCCTTACAAATTTTCTCCTGACAGAGAGTCAGTTCTGGTGAGATGGCTAGCAAAAGAAAGCTAGAAGGTGGGAATTCTCAGGTTCTATTCCAGATGTTTGCTTAATTTATCCAATTACGAGAAACCACGGCAATCTTCAGAAATTAGCCCCTCTGTGCGTGTTTATAATAAATGAATGAAGACATTATTGGCAGAATACCCAAGCAATTAGGATTTCTCTAAAATGGCTGACATTTTACTCTCGGTGAAAATAAATGAGCTTGGGCCGACAAAAGAGTATTCTGCCTTAAAAGTGATCTTCTTTTTTATATGGTTAGAAATGACTCAGCTCTCTTTGGTATGGAGGTACAATCAGCTGTATGATGCTGTCACCCAGGAATTACATCTTCGGTAAATGATTTTTATATGTGAAAATAAATGTATATTAATGTCCATTTATTATTTTCTATAAGTTACCCATGAACCCTAGTCACTTGTCATGATGAACATTTAAGATTTCCTAATATGTGCAGGCAAGGGACCTGCTTATGGCTTCAGTAGTCCAGCCCTGGGGCCAAGTTGGCAGTGAAGATGGCAGCCAAGGTTGTAATCATTTCAAGGCAGGTTACTGGGGAGTCTTGGGAGGTCTATTTTCAACTTTACTTCATGCCTGCTGCTTTACTGGAAGGTATTCTCATTTCCTTATAACACAACTAAAAATAGAGCGGTGGTTTCTATCCAGGCAAGGAATCAAGAAAGCAAGAAATATCACCCAAAATGTATAAGCAAGGGCTCATCACATTGGTGAAAACCCAGGAGTTTTACTATATTGTCTACTGAGAGCAAGCTGCAGTCAGAAGAGAATCATACAAAGTCAGCACACTGGAAGCTAGGATGGAGGTCATGTCTTATAGACAGGTTGCAATTTTCCTATTTCTAATTTTATTTTTTATATTTTTCAAGATTATAATTTCTGTCTTCCCTTTCCCTGTTCCAAACTCCATATACCTGTTTTCATCTCCTTCAAATTCATGGCCTGTTTTTTTTCCCTGAATGCATATACTTTTATGTATATATGCATGCAATATTTCATTTTTAAGTTATTTGTTTTTTCAAAACCCAGGTCAGGTAGTTCAAAGAATTATGTTGGATTTCTTCCAGGGTTTTTAGTTGTCTGTGTTTATAATAGAGAACATACTTTAGATATAATAGAATATTTATTCATGAAACTGAGAGGGTTTTATGTTATTCAAATACATGAAAAATAACTCAAGGTCCCTTTTGTATATTCTTTCTCTAATGAAATTGAAAGAATGATGGAGAAAATTATGCTTAAGTATCTCTAGGAAAGAGCAGATTGTCGAAGCCAAAACAAGCCTTATCTCTTCTTAGAGAGTCTATTGGAGACATTGAATTGGAATTCTAATATAAGTACAGTTGATTGAGTTATACATGTCCTTTGCTTAATTACAGGAACATACCAACACTGTTTGGTGGATTTTCCTGGTTCACCCCAGATCTGGCACTGAAAACAAGCTGAAGAAAAGATTCCTCCCATTGTTTAGCTTAATAAAGACACGAAACACAGCCGCCTCAAAGGTAAATACATCACGGCAAAGGACAGCGTGGAGCTGGTGATGTGGGATGAAAGCGGAGCCCATGGAGATATCTGCAAACCTCTGGAGTCAGCAGCACCAGAGAATCTCCTTTCCCATCGGTTTAGTCTGAAGAAGAGGCTTATGGATCTTGTAGTTTTCTTTGCTTTTTGTTCCTCATGAGTTATGTTAGTTTCCCTCATGAGTTTTCCTGGGCTTGCTTCTGTCCAGTGTAAAACGTTTCAGCTCAGGGGAAGTATTAACACATTACTGTATTACTGTACTACAAATGTTATATTGTAAAAAGCATAATTTATTCTCATTAAAAGGAGTTGAGAAGAAATCGGGTGCTATATAGTATCAGATCAGTTCTGTACCTCTGCTTTCTAGAAGGAATCTTCCCTACATTCTAGCTTTATCCTTTCTCTTAGAATTTTTGTGTGCATCAAGCCACATAGTGTAATGCCTCTTCTATCTTGGCTTTTCCCCACAACAGAATACAGACTCTTGAATGTTGTAAATACTGATAGCTCTTCATTATTACTGAGTAGCACATTATAAGATTATGAAAGTGTTTATTAATGTGTGGATTCATAAACAAACTGTGGTATGTTGGTACAATCTCCAGTTCAATTATCATGTACACCTTAGGAGACATGTTTTGGTTTCTGTTGAGGGTAAGTGTCTCGATGTAGCCCGGGTAATCAGCTGTTATATGTAGAGTTTTACTTCATGGTTGCCATGATGATACCACCTTACATCTTCTCCAGTATTTGACTTTTCAACCCTTTCTTTGTTTTAACAATTTTTAACCTTTCCTCTCCATACCACATATAGTGGAATCACGTTGAGGCATCAACTTTCAATTTGTTTTCTTTACTTTTAATACTTTACGGTGTTTTCATGTGCTATTTATTTATTTTTGCCATCTGATCCTTCCTTAGTTTTGTCTTTCTTCTCGCCACTGTTTTCCTTACATTGGTTACCTTCGTGTTAGTGATTACTAAGAGTTCATTTTTTTTTTTTAACACACACTGCCTTTTATAAGATAAATAGAGTAGCTTTCTCTGAGTGATTTCTTGCCTTCTCATTTATAATTTCTTTCAAAGGTGTGCTTACTTGTAGTAATAATAAGGGATTTATTTAGCTTACAGTTTTGAAAGTTTAAAATGTAAGTGTTGAGCACAGATGCTATGTCAAAAGCTATTCCTTCATGGCAACAGCAATGGGAAGACTGCCTTAGGAGCAAGCAATGACTTTGGGACCAGTAGAGGGGGCAGATGGTCGTCAGGGTTTCTGCATTTATAATAATCTTTCTGGAACCAACAAAGATCCCTAGAAGTACCCTTACTAAACCATACCTCTTAAAGGCCCTGCTAGTTCTCATTATCACCATCCTGGGCTTAAAGCCCCTAACCACAAAAGGATCTCTGGGGAAACGACTAATTGTATCAAAATTAAAAACTCAAGTCAGGAATGTTATAAGTAACTTTTGTAAAAATTAGGATTCAAGCTTAGAGAACTTAATTAGCATTCTAACACTAACAGTTAATGAAGTTGAAGTTGTAATTGGGTCTTCAGATCAGACGTGGGGTAGGTTCAGGAGAAGAATTTACAGAAAACATGATACTCATGGATGTCCCCTCTACACCCAGACTGATGGCACACCTACACCTGACAGGAAGAACCAGTCCTTAGCTATTGCACAGGTTGTGCTAACAACCAGACCCTGCAGATCAAAGCACCCGGGAGTATTTCATACTTTAGCTCATCACACAGTCCTGTAGAGCCAACAATAGAGTTGTGCATGTTACCCAAAAGCTTCCTCTTTGAGACAAGGCAAGACGAATATTAAGATGTGGTCTTTGTTTTAGAGCTCCCTGCAAGGGCAGCACTTCTGAAATCCCCACTCTCTTCTGGGGTTTTCCTCCTATTACCCACACTTGCTTTGGAACCCTTTCTTAGGCATCTTCCTCTGGACCCTTACCTGCTCTTATGAGAACCTCCCGATACACTCACTGGTGTTGAAAACAGCACACATCCTTGCTGCTATCTAAGGCTACTTAGAAACCACTTCACGCAACATTCTGGTAGCAAAAGTCCATGTCGTGTTTTGCTTTCTGATTAAAATAACCAAGAGGAATAATAATTAATAATACTCCATCGGGTGGAGGGAGCAGCCTGCTAGGCACAGGGAGAGGCTTTAGTGCTTTAGTTGGGCCTGGGTGCTGTCAGGAACAAAACTACGTAGTTGTTTATAAAAATTCATCTATTTTCCAGGGGATGAAAATATAAGTAACTGTATCTAATTCATGACATGCATAGAGATCATATATAGGTAGATATATATATAGGGTAAGAATTACATAAATGAATAAATATTATTTTAAATTATACTAGATTGAGGTCTTTTTTTCTCCCGTCACACTATCAAAATAGATTTTCTCCTAAGGTTTCTAATCAATAGCTCATCAGTGCTTTATTATTTAAATCATCTAGGATCCAGATATTCTATGTTTCCTAAAAAATCATGCAGACAGCATTCAAAGTAAGTTGAAAATACCATGCATTATCACTGCCTTCTTAGTGTGTGCATAAAGAACACAGAGTATTAAAGACGGGGAAACAGTGGAATTAAACTGGTCCAAACAAAGCATCTTCAGACCTCCATGATGCTTGATTACATGTCTCCATCCCATGTAACAAGGTTGTGCTCCTTCAGAGTTTTATTTAAATTTAGGATGGACAAAACCCAGACATGTATCAGTCCAAGAAATGTCCTTTACCATTCTCCGCTGGATGCCAGGTATGCACTTGCACTTTGAGACTAGCTGGATGGCACCCAAGCCAGTCAGGGAGACAAGCATGACTGTTTAGAGCCACTGAGAGAGCCAGGACACACTGAACTCTAGGCAAACACAAGGATGCCAAGGTTTTACATTTTGGAGTCCAACTTGTATTATGTTTTCTTTTGTATCTTATGTCTTTAAAATTTTATCTTAAGCTAAGGGTAATTTTTCTATGTTTCTTTATTAAAAATTCATAGCTTTGGTTTGCCTTACTTTGTGTGATTGTTTGAAGTAGGACCTCTTGTAGCTCGGGTTAATCTCAAACTGGTGTAGCCTAGAGAAGGAGACCTTGAACTTCTGAATAAAATACGTTCTAGTCTCTGATTTCTTTGATGCAGATTAATATCAGGAAGGATCACTGTCCAGACTGTTGTCTCTGAGAAGGTATCTCAAGCCTTTATTTAGAAGCCGGTTCAGACCTTTCTGAGCTCAGCTGTTTCTGGATGATTCAGAATGTTGTAGAACCATTGTTCCATGATCATACAATCAAAATGTGCAGCAAAGGGAAAACATTTATAATATGGCTCGCTGTGATGGTCCCATGGCATAAGACTGAGCTGTGTGTTTTTAATTGCAGTAGGTTTATGATGTGTTGTACTAGGTTAGAATGGTAATTTCAAACATCTGCCACGCTCCTAATTTTCTTCTATCATGTAGATTCATATAAATGCACTCTCTTGCTATGTACTTGAATTCATTATGAGTAAGCAAAACTTGAAAAATTACGCCACCAGTAAATTATTGAATATGCGGAGAACAAAGTTATTTTATATTCAGTAAATTTTTTAGGAGCATCATTACAACTTGTCTAAAAGTCGTTCCTGAAGATAATTCTGATTATTATGTTCATAACTAATGATTCCATCATTTAAAATGAAATACTATTAAAGATTTAAATGGTATATTAAAATAGTATGTCATTGGTGATGTTTCTATAATTCTTAATAAATGCTGTGATATTAAAATGTGGTTATATTCTAGTTTGTACCTAGAAAAACATTACAGCTAACATTTTGAAAACACAATGTTTGCCTTATAATATTATAGCTGTATAGATATAGCTTATCTATAATTCTGTTTTGCAGTAATGAGAATATCATTGCGAAATGACATTTTAAAGTTTTATTTACTTGATAGTTTTATATAATACAATGCTTTATTATGGTTATTCAAAGTATTTTCAAATAGGCATGGAAAGGTTGTTGAAAAAAAAATGGTATTGGAAAACTGAATATCCAGAGGACGCCCTAACTTCTCTACAACACTTTCTTATCCTAATATTTCTTTAATTTTTAACATGTATGTATATATGTGAAGGGTTTGCCAGATGGACTAGCCTTCTTAGAGATGAAAGGAAGAGAGATGGAGGGGGAATCTTGAAAGCTGATTAGAGAGATCCATTTTGCTTTCCAACCCTGAAGATGTACAAAGCAACATGGTGGGTTGCTGAGACAGGTAAGTGGATAAAGGCTCAGACGGATAACCTGACTTTGTTTCCAGATACCCACATGGTAGAAGCAGAGAACCAACTCCTACAAGCTCTTCTCTGACACAGGCATACTGAGGCATTGGTATGCCCCCATACATATATGAACACAAAATAAAAGTAACATTTCATTATTCAATCTGTGGGGCATGCTGAGTTGCTAATGTCTGGTGTTTGTTGTTGTATTGTGTTGGAGATGTACATGAGCATTAGACATTGGAAAATGAGAAACCCCTAAATCCTATTTGTTGGTGAAGCAAAACATATTAATATAATTATACAAGTTCAGGTTTGATAATATAACCTTAATATTAAAGACCATATAACATATTAACTTTTGGACAGATAATATCTTAAACCACAATCAGATAGTCAGTCATGGATCTGGAACCGTGTCACAACACAGAGAGATGTGAGGTAAACAAAAGGTTTATAGCTGTATATTTGCAGCCCTGCACTGACAGAGTATTCTTTGTGGCGGAATATACTTCCTTGAGGGTCCAGATTATTCTAGCTGTACACAATCAAAGGCAATGGGGCATTTCCCCATATGTGTGCACTCTTAAGGGGCATGTATTCTAAAATGACCTCGTTTTCATTATGACATCATTATGTTAAGGTTTTTGAGCCCTCCAGCTTTTGGGAGCTTTTAAGGAGCAACATGAGCAACAAAGGCACAAAAGAAAGATCAGGTCTGCCATGCTTTTTGAGGATAAGAGATTCATCTTTATCCATGCATTCTCACAATCCAGTCCAATCTCGTCTAGGAATATTCTCGTTGCTTCTTTTGTTTTTTTCTAAATAAACTTCTGCTTACATCCTTGGTGCTGCCTAACTACATTATTTTCCTTAGTTTCCTATTGTTTTTCAAGACAAAAATATCCTCCTTAACACAATGCTTCTAATTTCCCTCCCAGAAATGAATGATTTATAATAATACAGGTGTGAGTTAAACTTTCTTGGAGTAGTGAAATGTAGAAAACTACTTTGTTTATTTTTTAATTTTATTTGTTATTGGATATTTTATCTGTCTGTCTATCTATCTATCTATCTCTCTATCTATCTATCTATCTATCTATCTATCTATCTATCTATCTATCTATCTATCTATCTATCTATCATTAGATATTTTCTTTACATTTCACATGTTATCCCCTTTCCTCATTTCCCCTTCAAAACACCCTCTATTCCCCCTCCCCCTGCTCACTAACCCACCCACTCCTACTTCCCTGACCTGGCATTCCCCTACGCTGGGGCTTGGAGCCTTCTCAGGACCACGGGCCTCTCCTCCCATTGATGTCCAACAAGGCCATCCTCTGCTATATATGCAGCTGAAGCCATGGGTCCCTCCATGTGTTCTCTTTGGTTGGTGGTTTAGTCCCTGGGAGCTCTGGGGGTACTGGTTGGTTCATATTGTTGTTCTTCCTATTTACACTTCAAATGTTATCCTCTTTCATGGTTTCCCCTCTGGAACCTCCCTATTCCATCCCCCTCCTCCTGCTTCTATGACAGTGTTCTCCCACCCACTTCCCATCCTTTGCTTTTTTTTTTTTTTTGGTGTTGAGAGAGCATACGTGATAATCAGTAAGAAATAACCAATTGTGGTGAATGGATTGATTTTGGAAAGAGACAGTCTGTCATCCCTAGGGATTAGAGATGCTGGGATAGGTAAAATTTCATAGGCTATTGGGACAGAGGCTGTACTTGGTACCCTAGGTTGATAGTGAGCTTCGGATCTTGGTGTATCATTTTTTAAAACCATTAAAGTTTGTCTTTTCAATATAAAATGTACACCTTCCTCCATGGGCTCACTTGTTTGAACACTTAGTCTCCAGGTGGTGATGCTGGGAAGGTTATTGAGCTGTTAGAAGGAGGTGGAGCCTTACTAGAAGATGGGAGTTGGCTTTAAGGTTTTATAATTTGGTCCTGCCACCTGAATGGGGATGCATCAAGATCAACCAGCTTCCTTTTGCCCTGACTTTTCTTCATGCCACACAGTTCTTCTTCCTAATATGGTGGACCCCACCTGTCTTGAACTGTAAGCCAAACAATCCCTTTTCTCCTTAAGTTCTTTGTGGCAGAGTACTTTTTTCACAGCAACAGGAAAAATCAACTAAGACGCAGAGCTAACAGTTGTTTTAACTCCGGAGGGAAGACAGAATTCGGAGTTTGAAGAAGATGTTTTACCTTCCCGAGACTGGGAGAGTAAGCCTCTTAATTGCATTTAGAAGAAATGTCTGATAAGCTCAAAAAGTAGTCTAAATGGCTTTGGTGAACGAGATTTTATAAATGAAGGCAGAGTGAAATGATACTTCATCGACCATGTTTCTTTAATTCTTAACATTAAGGAAAATGAATGATATTTGGTTAAAATGTAGTTATAAACTGTCATGTAATCTTTTATGAAAATTTCAGTGAATTACAGCTCCACCTTTTAGCCAGCATGAGATTTGGTGAGTTAATGAAACATTAATCACTATAGGAATGACATTTTTAATTTAATTTTTATATGTGCAAAAGGGACTGGACAAAGTTTCTCAATTCTTAACTGCCACACCATGAAAATGGAACTCAGAAAATTTTATTTTCCAGCCCATTGGTTCCATCACACTGATGAGGCAAAAACAATTCTAGCTGGTAAAACTGGTTTAAACCAGCAAATAAATCAATCCAAGAGCAACTTACAGATTCCTTTGTTTCTTTTTCTGGCAGACTCCATATTGTATGACAACATGCTTGAACACCAAGGAACTACATTTTGTGATCTATTGTGTCAGTCTTGCAAATCTCAAATGGTTCTAAAGTCCAACTTCCAAAGAAATGCAATATAGACTTAGCAGATTATCTCATCAAATTCAAGCAATTACAGATAGTTTTCCTGTGGTATAAGTGAAAAACCACATAAGCTAAAAGGGAGATCTTCCCTTGCCTTTCCATGTAATGTTTTATATAACTTCAAATGGATGTATTTATTTGTAAAATTAAGTTGATTATGAGTGCAAATTTGTTACCATTTATGAGTTTCTACTGGAATATTTTCTAATTAACTATCATGTAAATATGACTTGGTAGCCCCAGAAAAATAATCATTTATTAGTCTGGTTTCTACTTAAAATCATATATTAAAAAGAGGCTTTATATATGACCTCCTATTGATTGTATCAAAGAGCTATTTTCTATGAAAGCCTATTAGTTTTCAATTTAGTAAAAATAAATGGTATATAATAATTTTGCTTAATAGATCACACTCAAACATAATTGAAATTATTTTTAGAAATTTTAGTGTGGTTCTTTGATGGTAATTATGTAGCAGTATTAATATTTGATATTTCTTTATTAATTATGTATGGGTATGTGACAGTATGTCTGACTTTGTTAATGTATACATATGGTGAGGGCAGACATCTCTAACTTCAAATTGGAAAAAGCGAATGAGTTCAAATGGTACAAGTATTTTAAAGATTCAAATCCTGCCCCCTCAAAACATACTTCTTCCACCATAGCTACACCTCAAACCTATCCAAACAGGTATTCAAATATATGGGGCTATGGGAACTGTTCATATTCGAAACACAACATTCCACTAACACTGGCTCCTATAGGTTCTCGGACACATCATAATATGAAATGCAGTTATCCAAACCTCTAAAGTCCCTTAGTCTTTTACAGTTTGTTTAAACTCCAAAGTCTCTTTTGAGTCAATCACTTAACTATAAATCCTTGTGAATTCAAAAAGCAAATTATGTAAGTCTAATACGTAATGGTAGAGAATGAACGTTTCTATGCTTGAAGAGAGAAACAGAAAAGTAGTGAGGAAATGTGGGGACAGAGCTAGACTTAAACCCAACTACAAAATCTTGTAGCTCCATATCCTATGACTAAGGTCTTGTATAGTCCTTTCCTCCCAGCTTTTCTGCCTGTAGCACAGAGTTTTTCTCTAGGAACAGGTTCACTCACTGTGTCCCGTAGCACTGGCAACTCCAACATCTTGGGGCCTTCAATACAACATTGTCTAGATTCAGCGATTCTCCGAAACTATGAAGAAAGATTCCATAATCCTTTTATTCCATGTGTATGACAGAGTTAAAATTAGATGCCAGTGAGATAGATCCTTGGCCCCTGAATGTCAGTTACAGAAATTTTTGTTTGTTGTTCATTTCTAGGAGCAGACAATTACTTTTTAAGAGTTACCTTAATCATAGTATCTCTTCTCAGTAATACAATAGTGGCTAATATATATATAATATTATATACATATAATTTGAAACACAAAAAGATGCTCAACATTTTAAAGCCTCTTATTTTGTTGTTCAATGGTAACTCAATTGCTGGGTGTAACACCTAGAATTCTAGTCTTGTAAGCCATCTAAATCTAAATCCTCCGGTGACTAAACTTGGGATCACTAATAACTACATCTTGTCCTCCCACTGTCCCTGTCCAAAACCATATCTCTCTCCTCTTCTCTTCCTCCCTCTGACCTGGAAGTCCCACCTACTCAGCAAGTGATTGGTTTCTTTATTCATTAGAAGGATCACATGAAGTCCTGATATGCATCTTACCCCAGGTAGCCCCTCCTGGAGAAACTGAATTAACATCAAAACACAAACAGCACCAGGGCTATCCACAACACTTCCCCCTTTCTGTCTAATCAAAAGACTCTTTTATCTCAGATACAAATTGAGCACAACTATTATCATTTTGTAATTTATAAAATACAAGATAGACCTAAAACCCAGTCCATCATTTTTGTCAATTAAATAGATACTCTATCATCTACCCTAACTTAAAAGACATATGAATCCATATGCTATGTCCTTGTTTAGCTTGTACACTATCTGAAAACTATCTTCTCAAATATATTTTCTCAATGTTAAATAGCCAGGGTTGGCTACGAGACTAAAAGTAGTCTTTCAACCCTGTCAGAAATCCCAGAATGACCAACATTATCTGAAAATATAGGAAACCTAACACAGCTTCCAGAACTGAGAAAAACTGTAAAGACAGCTGCCTACCTATACAACCCCAGGAAGTAGGAAGTTGGAGTGTCATCTTCAGTGTTCTGGCCCAGGATATTCTGACAGACCTTGAAAAGCAGGAGTTATTAAGGACTACCTTACTCTGTTTCGGCATAACTAAGCTGTCCTAATCTGCAATTTGTGTTCCCTTAAGGACAATACAGGTCTGCAGGAGCGATAGGCAATCTCTGCCCAGTGGCTAACTAGCCACAATGTACTACTTCATCTGGAGGTAGAGACACTCAATTTCTTCTTGGAATCCACAAAAGGGGAGCTGCTAGGAGCAGATTTGTCTCGACAACAAAAGAATAAATAACTTTAAATGTCACATTCTGTGGATTTCTGATGTTTTTGAAAACCAACTTTCTATGTAAACTAATCTCGACTGTTTTCGTTAACTACTCTCAGCTATTTCTATTTAAATTATCTGAAAACACACTAACAGTAAACTCAGAGCCAAGAATTTGCTATCTGGCCCTTAACTTCCAGGGTTAAACATCTCAGATCAGTTTGTTTGGTATTTATAGAAGGACTGGCTCCAAGCCTTGTACTTTAAAAATTTTTTAAATCAATAGGAATAACTTATACCAAATAAAATCTTGATTCTGCATCAAATTAAATTCTGTAGCAAAATAAGAAATTATGACTTCCGCTTAGTAACTATTGTAAAGATTTCTACCAAACGAGATTATGGCCAAACAGTCAATTCTAGCTATTTCCTCTCTGTTCGTAGTATGACCATTTTAAATTCTCCAGAAAGACAACTTAGAATAACCACCTCCAGACCCCCAGGTCCAGGAAACTGGGATGACGACTCTTCATAACTTCTTCAAGCTGAATATGGGTGTTAAGATATCTTTAAAGGGGGGGAGGGAAAATGGGGGAGTTGGTTGGCCTTAAGAAGGTTACAACAATTGTTTTAGTTTCTGATGTCTGTGTCCTGACTGGATCCGACTGAAAGCCCAAGAGATGATGAATTCAAAAACAGGTCAGTTCAGCATGGCTGATGAGGAGACTCACCAAGGCTGTATATTCTGTAATATACAAATCTCAAAACAAAATTTTAGTATCATCAAGATAACATTTTGCTTGATTCTCTGGAATCTAGTTTGTCAGGGGTCTCCCTTCATCATATCTGATCAATATTACTCTGGAAGGTGTATACACACTAATCACCTTATCCAAAAACACAAAGACAAAACCTTTCTCCCAAATCAACATATCCTTGAGACAGTGACCAGAAAAAACCTTTATTTTGACCTCTCTCCCAGAGGAATAATTTAACCACAAAACTCAAAATCATACCCATTTTGAAAATTAAGACAATCTGAAACAAATGAAGCAAACTAAAATGTTGCATGTGCCTTTTCTTAGGCTTTTTCTACTTAGTCATGTCAGGATAATTAATCCAAAATTCCCGTGGAGCCCATGTTCAAAGCATATGAGTTAGCTATCCTGTAGACCTTATTATGCCATCTTTAAAACAATCGATTCACACTTCTATCTATACCTGCTTATAAGCAGGCGGCTTGTCAAACTAGGATTTAAACCCAAAATTCCCATGGAGCCCAAGTTAGACAAAATTTGAGTATCCTGTAAGACTTATTAGGGCAATATATCTTTATACTATCTTTAAAGTATTTAATTCAAACTTTCACTAATAGCTGCCTATAGGAAGCAAGTGTTTGCTTGTTAAATTCTCTGCCTAGAGCAGCCATTCTGTTATACCATCTATCTGTTATGCTCTTTACCTGGAACAACAGACTTCTATTAATTAATGCCTGTCCATAGCATGCAATTATCATTGCCCTCTCTACTTGGAGTAAGTGACTGATTTTCCCTATCCTAGTTCCTAACCGCTGGCAAAATTCCTCACATGATATGAACAAAATCTGTATATAAATCTGCCCTGGAAGCAAATAATCCCAATTTGTTAAATTCACAGTTAAATCAATATCTGCCCAAGATGTAGGCAGCTTCCATTCTCTGGCTCTCTGACTCAGAGAGAGCTATCTTGTCTCTTTCCACCGCAGGGGACCTCAGACCCCTCTTTCTTTGCTTCAAGGTTCCTGTGCTTGAGTTCCCATGACTCATCAAAGTACCACCTTAACCTCACTTAGAAAATAATACTCTAACTCTCAGGCTAATAATCATAAATTTCTAGTGGATTTTTGCCCAACATATTGGTTTGCTACCTGTTGTGGGAAATTTTTTAAAAAAGGCACCATCTCCAGCTATACCCGGCTATTCTCTGCCCCAGAGGTCTGGCTGGCCAGGCACTGGCGGTCATGGCCAGCCTGTTCTCATCTCATGGAGATTCTCTGACTCAGAGCTCTGAAATCTCTCCACTCAGCTCGCTAAGTTACCACTGGCTATTTGCTCTCATGTCAGCCCCACACTTAAAATTTGTTCAGCCTTTTGGGGTGCACTTCTGGCAAACTCATGCTTTGCTGCCATACCTTTCTCTCTGGAACCCAGTCGAGCCACTGTGTGAAGGAAAACACCACGCAAACTTAGTTCAGAATCAATGGTAACTCAATTGCTGGGCGCAACAACTAGAATTCTAATCTTGTAAGCCATCAAAATCTAAATCCTCCAGTGGCAAATTCTGGCAGATTCACCATCTAAACCGGAGATAATAGCTACATCTTGTCCTCCCACTCTCCTCATCCTTTAGACCTCATTTAAAAAGAAACAGCCTATTAGGGTTATGTATAATAAATTGCAAAGACTGATATTCATAATTAATTAAGTAGAACCAACGCTTACAGAATATTGGTAAATAAACTCTTTCTGTACTAATTTCTCTGATTGAGACTTCATAAGAAGGAAATTTTCTGTCAAAGATAGATGAAACAAGATACTGATTAATGTGATAAGGATATATTTTAATATGTAGTAATAATTCAGTAGGGAAAAGAATCCATTGTGTACTGAACTTCACTTTGATTTATATATAAATAATTATACATTTTAAGAAGACAATTAGGGAATAGAAATAATATTGATAAAGAATGAAAAACCTTTGAGAGCATTAGTCAGAGTGAAGTGGAAATTACTGGTTTCTTTGGAATTGTGTCACATGATGTTTTTCTGCAAGCTGTCTTATGAAAGCATGTTTTTGCTGAAGTAGACATATGGGAGTATGTTTAACTGAGAACAGATATGTGATCTTTTTCTCGAAGCAGCCTGGAAAAAGGGTATGTGGTTTTTTTGTTTGTTTGTTTGTTTGTTTTTGCTAAAGTGGACACTTGAGATAACACATGGTGTTTGGAAAGGGTATCAATATAACCCAACAGACAGTGGACTACACTCTGTGGCATTGGTAAACCTCACCATTTTTTGCTGGTGATCATTTGTTGCGACTTCATAGAGAGAAAAACACCAAAGAATATCTTTCTGGTGGTGTTCTGACAGCTCCCTGTTCCTTCCAGGGCCTCGCGCGGATTGTCAGCGCCTCATGGTTTCTTCTGGATCAACCTGCTATTGTTGATTTGTGAATGGTGCTTGCAAGTGGATTGAGCTGCCACTGCTGGTTCACGAGAACAGAACTGCTGATATCCTGACAATACAGGCTGTATTTACTCCAAATAACTATTTCTAAACAGGTCCACATCCTCCTTGGCTCTATTAATCTTTCCTTCCCACTACCTCTGGTGGGTGGTGGGCTAGAAGGGTGGTTAAAGCATTTAAGAACCCTTATTAAAAGTAGGTTTTGAAAAAAAAATAGGCCTTCATCATAGAAAATGTAACTGGAAAAATCCAATAAATGGCAAGTACTGAAGTTAGGACGTTGATATTCCCAGAGACATTGAGACAGGCATCCCATCTTCTGATGTTAGCTGGACCACATAGTAAATTCTCTAGCAGTCTTGTTTCCTCCGCTAGACATCTTCAGGGGGGTATGATATAAATAAAGCACTCATAGGGATGAGGTTCTGAGTGGTAGGAACTGGGGCAGTGTTTGTTTAAAGCCATTATAGAGTAAGATTGAAGGCTCATCAAGAACAAGGTTCAGAAAACCCCGAAGAGAGTTTTGTGAAGTGGTTGTGACATCTTTCCTTATATCAGTTAAATCACTTATCATTAAGAGCTCTTTCAGGAATTCATATGGTTTTTGAATTTTGATGAAGTGGACATTGTATTCCACTTCAAAACCTTTTTATGTCTATAATAGAATTCATTGTAACAATTTTTCCTGTAGAAAACTTTAACTATGAGAGTGAAAGCAAAATGTAAAAAATTTAACAGATTTTAAATGTGGATTCTTAGTTCTTTGACAACTTTGAGAGTTTACTAATACATTGTAATTACTTTTCCCCATTCTTTTATCTCCCTATCCTTCTCACTGAACACCTTTTAGTGTTTTCCTCCCTAGATTCATAATCTTTGACTTTGTCACATGACTCATTTGCTTTAACTGGGTCGATTTGTGTGACCATTGATTGGATTGGAACTGTTGGAGTCCGGTAAGGTCACCAGTGGTACAAAATCGAAAGCATTAACACATCCTATTTCTGAATATATCAGTAGAAAATAGTGTATCAGTGGGAATATTGGGGCCCTGAACGCCTCCTCCATCCACAACCTGTTATTATAGTAATTCTTTTGCAGACCTAGTCCAGGCATCCATAGTTGTCAGTTCGTGCTTAAAATAGCTATGTCTTGCCGAGAAGATATTTTCTAGTTCTTCTCCCTGCCTTCTACATCTTAAATTCCTTTGCTGTCTTTTTTTAAAATAATGTTTATGAGGCCTTAAAGAGGATTGTATAAACATCTTGCTTAGTGGTAGGTTTCCTTTATTGTATCAGTTACCCTTATCACTGCTATGCCTTTATTATACATATCTTCCCCATCGTATTTGTACCAGATTGTAGTGCTCATATTTGGGTAAGACCATTGATGCTTTATTTTTCTAACAAATCAGACTGTTTAGCTCCTTCTGAAACTATGAACAATAGCCAGCAGGAAGAATGGTTTCCAGCTCAGTTCCAGCTTGGTATCTCTGTATTACATAACTAAAGAATATGTTGCTTCCAGCAGTAGGGTCTCATGATCTAGCTCTGGAAGGTAACTAATTGAAATAGCATTGGTTTGGGGTCTTTTGTGGCTTTTCTGATTAAAGACTACTACAGAAGTATTCCACAGTCACCCCTGGATGTTTTTGTTTGTTTAATAGCTCCAATTTACTACGAACATACATTTTTCCAGCTCAGGGTATCTTCCTTCAAACCCCATCCATATATTTTATTTTAATCACATTATATGATAATTAAGTTCACATTTGGCTCTTTTACAGCACTTTTCATTTACTTAACTACCTCCCTTTACTTTCATGTCTGCTAGTCCTTCATCCTTCATTGCTTAAACATTTTTACACACAGTATCTTTTCGTCTCTAATTTCATATAATTTGTATACCACTATCTTTTCATCCCTAAAGGAGTCTTCCTAGTGAGCCTCTTTCTCATGTCCTGACTTCTACAGGAACTCCAAGTGGAACACACAGAGTCAGAGATTCCAAACTAAGACCCACGTGTGAAAGAGAACATGAAGAGTCTTGGGAGTGGGCTAACTCACTAAGAATCAGTTTTTCCAGTTCCATCCATTCGTCTGATTTTTCTTTATAAATTTAAACTTTATAAGTTTTTTCTTTATAGCTGAGTAAAATCCTATTTCATATAAATGTCACATATTAATTATCCATTTATTACCTGATGGTCACCTAAGATAAAATAAAACTTTCAATACTGTTTTTACGCAGACTTATTTCATGCTTTCCACAGTATAGCCCTGTGACCAATCTTAAAGATCACACATATTTATTTCATTGACTGCTATCACTCTGCTTATGAGTTTAGAAAGCATTTACAATGGCATTCATACATATTGTTTGAAAGGAAATGTCTTGCTTTGTTCCAGAGGCAAACAGAGTGGATTCAAGTACATGAGTGAAGAACATAATTATATATACTCTATTTCCAAATCCTCAGAGTTTTTCTAATATATTAGTCAGTGCTCATACACAAAGGTTTTGGAATTCTGGCTTGAGTTGAAGTAATTTATAGATTTTTATAATTTGCAAATTATAAATTTATGGATTTTGAAGTTGAACACATTGCCTAAATAAATAGGTTTTTATAGGTATCTAGATAGATCTTTACTACAAGGGATTTAACTTTATCTAATTTAATTCCAAGTTGCAGATTGAAAAGGCCTTGGTAAAGAAAATATTAGATAAGTAGAAAAACATCCAGATATGTCACAGTTAGAACAATTACTTTTTTTGTGTGCAGATATAAAAATACACCTCTTGATATAGGACTCCATTCTACAGTGTGGAAAACTGGTGCTGATGGTGTGAATTGTTACAGCCACAAGTTTAAGAGTGGTATATTAGTATAACTAAAGCCATAGTCCATTGTGTGGGACCCGGTTCACATATTTTTGTATTTGCTGCTGTGGGCCATATATTTTTTTTTAATTACAAAAGGGTTCTTTGATGTTAGAGAAAATAGCAAGAGGTGAGTTAGTAGCCAGATTGGGTCTGACTCAGAAGGAAACAACTTCAATGGACTATGGCTAATATTATACTCTATATACTTAAAATAAATAATACTTTAGGTAAATTATTATAAATTTTGCAACTGGTTGAGTACAATTGGAAATATGGTTTCCAGAATAAAAATGGAATAGTCTGCCCAGAATCATCATTTTCATTTTGGGCTGTAACAAATTGATGAGTGGTGTGGACAACAAGTATTTCTCACACTGATAGAGACTAAGAAGTCATATTCAGTAGAATCAGCACCAGATGGAGGCACATTTTATTGTTCACAAGCAGGGGTCTTCTGAATATGTTCTCACCCCCAAACTAGAGAGCAGTTAGATTCTCTGATATTGTTTTATATTCCTGTGACATATGATCTAATTATCTCCTAGAGTCCCTAATTTTAAATACTATGAAATTTGAGGCTTATGTTTCAATTTATGCATTTTGGTGGGACATAAATAATCTAGCTAACACTATTCACACAATAAAGTTGCAGCAAGGTTCTGTAGAAGACATGAATATAACTCATGTGTTTCAAAATCTTTACAAAGTTATCATATTTACTTCATTTTACTTATGTGCAGTAAGTATGAGCCAATAAGGCTTCAGTTCCTGGGGATGCTCATATTTTGGCGATGGAGCAGGATGTATCTTTAGTCTGTGACTAGTACAATTAAAGTTTCGGTTCTTCACCATGAATGCTGTTAATTGCTCTCCTAGGAGTTTGTTCATTATAATTAATATTTTTAATTGTTGATTGATTGTTTTTTGATACACAGGACTTCTTTTTTTTCCAAATTATATATGGAGTTTAGTTCTACATTTACCTAATTGTTGCTATTATATAGTAACCAAATGTTACTTGAAGTCAGTAGAAAAACAAATTTAAAAGCAGTACTTGATAATATGCACAAATTTAATATAGATACACTTGTATCTTGCAATATAAAATCCAGAATTCACATTAGGTTCATGTGTAACAATGGAAATGATGAGATTATATTTCCATATGTACAAATATAGTGTGTTGTTGGGAGCCGACTCTTAGCCGAAAGCGGCTATCATCTCTGCAGCCATCTTGGGCTATTTACTTACAGGTGGTACTTTTCCACCCTGATGAGAGACTTGTTTTCCTAGCATGATGTTTTTTGCAAGAAGCCCATCACAGCTGACACAGTGTGACAACTCTGGATATAGAAACCCTAGGAAAGAAATCAGGAACCATAGATGTGAGCATCAGCAACAGAATATAAGAGATGGAAGAGAGAATCTCAGGTGCGGAAGATTCCATAGAGAACATGGGCACAACAATCAAAAAAAAATGCAAAATGAAAAAAGATCCTAACTCAAAACATCCAGGAAATCCAGGATACAATGAGAAGACCAAACGTACATATAATAGGAATAGATGAGAATGAAGATTTTCAACTTAAAGGGCCAGCAAATATCTTCA
>NC_034608.1:56601605-56606629 GCF_900095145.1 Mus pahari | reverse complement strand
ACGAAAGGATGGACTATCCAGAGACTACCCCACCCGAGGATCCATCCCATCATCAGCCACCAAACCTAGACACTATTGCACATACTAGAAAGATTCTGCTGAAGGGACCTTGATATAGAGGCCTCTTGTGAGGCTATGCCAATTCCTGACAAACACAAAAGTGGATGCTCACAGTCAGCTATTAGATGGAACACAGGGCCCCCAATGGAGGAGTTGGAGAATCTACCCAAGGAGCTGAAGGTGTCTACAACCCTATAGGTGGAACAACAATGTGAACTAACCAGTATCCCCTGAGCTCATTTCTCTAGCTGCATACGTAGCAGAAGATGGCATATTCAGCCATCATTGGGAAGAGAGGCCCCTTGGTCTTGCAAACTTTATATGCCCCATAGAGGGGAACGCCAGGGCCAAAAAGTGGGAGTGAGTGGGCAGGGAAGCAGGGCATGGGGAGGGTATAGGGGACATTCAGGATTGCATTTGAAATATAAATGAAGATAACATCGAATAAAATAATAAAAAAAATTAAAAAAAGAAAAAAAGAAAATTAAATATGTCTCCTAGTTAAATATTAAGCCATATAGATCTTTGCTGGTCTCTGTAATCTTATGCAATAACTTTCTATATTTTAATATATATATATATATATATATATATATATATATATATATATATATACATACACACACATATATGTATATTTCTTTTATACCCTCATTATTTAATATGTCTTTGATAAATGACTAATATAGATTAAAACATTCACAAGTAGATGATCTGCTTTCTAACTATAAAACACTAATAATTTTGGGAAGGATTCTGAGTCATGAGAAAACATTGAGTCCAGCATAAAAACCCCAGCAATAGATGTCACACAAACTGCGAGAGGAGAAAGGCAGAAGCCCAAAACAATCAGAAAATTAGAGAGCATCTTACTTCCACAGAATGAGCATCCCTTTAAAAGTGATAATTCATGCTCCAACTCTTTGGAAAGTCACCAAAGTCATTTAAATACGTGGAATAAAAGCCTCAATTTGCTTTAACCCATTTCTCACTAGTTATATTTCTTTTATTTGAGACATTACACTTTCTTGAAACTGGTGAAAAATTGATTTACATACGTTACTGTGAGTAAAAACTGACAATGATAATCAGCATAGGTTCAGGAGAGTATTCAAGATTTGATTATTTTATTGATTGACCAATGTTGAAGGCGGTTGGTTACATGGAGTTTTCTCTTAAGCATTGGGTGAAAACATGTCAGATTACTGAGTTTACAATGACCATATTAATTGTGCATGTGTATTTTTGTTTAGTGTTTTAAAAATTATGCTTATTTATAGTTTTGTGTAATTAGTGGAGTGCGTGTGTGCCACAAAGGACAGCATTCATAAGTCAGTTCTTTCCTTCCATCATGTGGCTTTTTAGGGATCAAAATAAGGCCATCAGGTTCAGTGGCAAGAACCGTATCCTCTGGGCCATCTTGCTAACCCTGCATGGTGTTTTTGTTTTTGTTTTTGTTTTTTGTTTTTTGTTTGTTTGTTTGTGTTTTGTTTTGTTTTTTAGTTTTTTAGTTTTTCGAGACAGGGTTTCTCTGTGTAGCCCTGGTTGTCCTGGAACTCACTCTGTAGACCACGCTGGCCTCGAACCCAGAAATCCGCCTGCCTCTGCCTCCCAAGTGCTGGGATTAATGGCGTGTGCTACCGCTGCCTGGCTCTGAACAGTGTGTTTTGACAACTTAGAGTATTATGAGAGTTTACAAGGCTGCCTTCAGGAAGAAGAGAGCTGCCTCACAGCTCTCACATTTTCATTCAGTTTGGTGACTATTTTTGAGATTAGAAGGCACTTTAGTCGGAGTGAATGCTATAGCTTTTTAATTCTAATATGAGAACATCTTGGGGATGGAGTGATTGCTCAGTAGCTAGGAGTACTGCTCCTACAGAAGATGGGAATTGGGCTGGCAGTACTCATGTCAGATGGTTCCCAATTGCATGGGACCCCACCACCAGAAGACCCAATATGCTCTTGTGGTCTCCATGGGATAGACTTACACAGTCGCTCACACACATAAATAAAAATATAGAAAAGAAAGCATTGGGAATTTTGTAAAATGACATATCTGTAGGCACAATTGGAATATACAAACACTGCTTTTTAATGTTGAATAATATTTTCTATTCAATATCTTTGTGTGCTTTCATTATCAGCAGTTATACATGCTGTGAGTTTCATCAGACAAGGTTGAGATGAGTCTTTTCAGTGTGTTTGCCTTCAGATACAGCTTTGAGAAGTATGAACAGGGCAATTAGCCATTGAAAGCATCATCTATCTAGTATAATATGAATAAAATAGATACCACATTACATGCAGAAAATGATTTCAAGGGCAAAGTTTTTGAAACTTTGAAACTAGTACTTTAAAGAGGTGTATTGCAGATAAAATAGAATATTGCATTGTAAATGGAGATAAGGGTATGAGATTAAAAACACATCTCAACTGACCTTTCTCTTCTGCATCCCAGATTACATACACAGTTTTTAACACATGTAATCATACAGTCAATATATAGAGTAAGGGTTAAAAAAATAGTGGATTGGTGTTCCATTTACTTCTAAATATATGTTTATACATTGGTATTCATATTAGTAGATTTTGCTATGATTTATTAAATATTTAAGATTTTTTTAAAAGGATTACTTTACAATCCAACATAAACATAACTCAGCAGTGTTACATAAATGTATATCAACAAAGCCAAATGCTTTGATTTATGATACTTCAGAGCAGTTTTAGAAGGTGATCTAAAGAGGTCATTTGGGTGCAGACATTATATGGAATTATCAGTGAATAGGATCAAATGAATTGAGTTTGAGAAAGTAAGGAACAAAGACAGTAAGAGTATTCAGTTTAACTTAGAAGTGATTGTTGTTCATTAACTCTCTGAGTAACTAGAGATTTAAAGCATCTGCAGATAGAGTTGAATATGTGCAGGGAGATTTTAATCTGTTTATGACAATGACTAGTCTCACTAATATTTGACTATTGGGATGAAATGATTAAGACAGCTTTGTAGGAAGAATCATCACATAGAGGCTAAGTATGGGCAAAGGACCTGAGAAGAAGATATGCCAAGGTGCTTTATGGAAATTTAACAGGATGGTATATCTGAAATGGAGCTCAAGTAAAAGACATGAGTCATATGGAAGTGAGATTCACTAATAGCAGAATTTGGAAGGAAACCATTGTTCTTGACGTACCATTGATTGAATTCAGCTGTGGTTCTTGTTCAAAGAAAACAAAGCAGCACATTTGAAGATATTCATATTCCATATTCTTTACAGCACTATTCATAGTAATGAAGAAATAAAAAGAGCAAATTAAGTGTTCATTATACTGATAATAATAAACCAGGCATTGAAAGACAACCACTACATGTTCTAATTCATTTGTATACAAAGGATGATCTCATAGGGACCAAGAGTGCACAGGGCAGCAGAGACTGGTGAGGCAAGAGTATGAAAGTGAGCATGAGGCACACTTGACTAGTGGTGAGTAAATACTAAGCTCCAGTTTCAGAGAAGTAAGAAGTTCTAGTGTGTTATCAAGAGTGGGAGAACTATTGCTAAATGCTATATCTCTCCTATGTCAAAAATAACAAGAGCAACATTTAATTTGTCACAAAGCAATTATAAATGTTAGAGGACACGTACTTTGATTCTGCTATAAACAATGAATAATGTATGTATACATCAGAACATCATGTTCCTCATAAATATAAGTGCTTTTTATGTCTTGTGTATCAAAATTAAATGAACACAAGAAAGTAATTACATTTGAGTGTAGTTAGCATATTGTTTCTATCATTTCAACACCTTACTTCCATGTTTAAAACTGTTAAAGATCAAGGATTTTCTAACGGGTGTTATATTTTCACAACACAAAATATAATACTCACAACACAAAAGTAAAAAGAAAAGAGAACAAAGAAATACTTATTAGTGATCAAGATTTCTTTAAAGTCCCATAACTTAAGATAATAAATTTCAAGTAAAGATGTGACTGTTCATATAATTATAAAATATGCAAAAAGAAAGAAATTAGCAAATTCATACATCTGTTACTTAATCTGTGCATCATTAAGCAATACATTACTGCATTATAATAGGGGAAGAAGGTGGCTAGCATGCTTATGTATACCAGTAGTTCAGGATAACCTAGGTACCGTGATTTTTCAATGTCTGCTTTCCTCTTTGATCAATTGTGACGTTATCTTGCAGCGATTTCACAACTATTAGACCTTCCAGTATGTCATAGCCTTGTCTAAGAATCTAGCATAAAATTATTCAACATAGAATTAATTTAAGTGTGTGTGCCAGTCAGGCATGTATGAGTCTATGCGTGGTGTGTATATGCATGTACATGTATGAGAAAGAGGCATTCTTCATGGTTTTAACCTTCATCATTACATGATTAGCAACAATGCAATATTTATCAAGAGATTAATAAAGTTTCCAGAAAAAGTATAATAATTTCTTAGGTGTTTTTCTAGTTTAGTTTCTGTTGATGGGATAAATGTCCTTGCCAAAAATGTCTTGGGAGAAGAAAGTCTTTAATTTGGCTTAAAGATTATAGTCCATTGTCAAGGACTGTCAAAGTAGAAGTTCAAGTCACAATATTAAGGCATTAACCAAGAGAGCACGCAGCTTGCTTTCCAATAAACTCAGAACCACCCGCCCAGAGCTATACTGCCGACAATGGAACAATCAACTCTATAATTGATCAGGACCATTTCCTACAGATGTGCTCACAGTCCAAGAGGGTGGAGGAAATTCCTCAAAGGAGGATCTGTCTGTTCAGATGACCCCCTGTTCAACTGAAAACTTAATCAGTACCGTTAACTCCTTAAAAGCTTAACATGGAGCCAGGCGTAATGGCGCATGCCTTTAATCCCAGCACTCGGGAGGCAGAGGCAGGCAGATTTCTGAGTTCGAGGCCAGCCTGGTCTACAAAGTGAGTTCCAGGACAGC
>NC_034608.1:56599928-56601570 GCF_900095145.1 Mus pahari | reverse complement strand
AAAAAAAAAAAAAAAAAAACACCAAAAAAGCTTAACATGTAATCATAATACTATTGAACTCTAAATTTCCTTTCTTGTTTATCTTCAGTATCTCTCGTTGAGATAAACAAGAGATAAAAACATTTCATAACTTAAAGAATCCTATGGCCTTAATCATTTCAAAACTTTCTAAAGTTTAAAATATCTTTCAGATATGCAAATCGCTTAATGTATGATTTTGTGAAATTAAAAAAAAAGAAAGTTGTTTATTTTTCTTATGCCAAGAGTGAAGAACCAGGACCCAGTTATAGTAAAAGCAAATACTCTGCATTTGTCTTTTGCAGCACAATGCTTGTTTCATAGGCTCAGGCAGACTCCACTTCAATATACCATACTACTACCCTAACTGGTCATCTCATGGTCCTTGCACCTCTAATGTTCTGGGTTTTCCACTGCAAATGGGGTTTCATCTTCACCAATAGCTTCTCTTAGTCTCTTAGTGTGAAACCTCAGTTGATCTCCATGGCCTCTTTGTGCCTTTAAAACCGCTATTTTGTGATTGAATGTTACACAGGGTTTGCCAAGTTTTGCTGCCAGATTGAAGTTCTGTGATGTGAATTGGCTTTAATATTACTTGTGTTAATTCGGCTCTCAAAATCACTCGGGAACCTCCATGTCTGCCTGTAAGATGCTGAGGGTTCTTGCCCCCAGTCGGCTCCAATTGGTAATACAGTTGCTGGTGGCCAATGGCTGGGTAGGGAGACAAAGACACGATTTGAGGTTCCTGGGCAGGGAACACAGTAGAGAGAGAAGAAAGAGAATCGCCATGACAGGGAAGCAGGAAGATCAAGCCTGAGAGCTGAAGAAGAGAAAGCATGCAACCGTCTAAGAATCGGGGAAGAGCAGCCCCAAGGGCCACTCCTCTGATGGGGTCTGAGACAGCAGAGACGAAATACAGATTTTAGTAAGTAATAATTCAGGAATATCGGAGGGAATAGTGTGTTAGCCACGAGGAAACTTGGGAGTGGCCCAGCTGTTGAACTGCTTAGGGCATATTGAAAATAAGTCTGTGCGTATTTGTGTCTTTCATTATGAATCCAAAACATTTGGGTGGGTGGCAAGGACCACATACGCACCCGCTGGGGAGTTTAGAGTGGATTAAGTTATTACCACATCAATTCTGTGTGTTGACCCTGAGGAAATGTCTCTCAGAAGGTTTCACTTCACTGATGGTGGTCTCTTACAGCAGATTCTTTTACATAAGCTGGCCAACATCCATTGCCCCGGTGAATTACAGGTTTCACTTACAAAGAGTCTTCATTCAACATATTGAACAACTGACTCCAAGAGCGTCTTTGCTTCCCTTTGAAACATCACAAGCCAAACCTTCACCATTTGAATTTGTTTCCACAGTATCATCTAAATTCCAACAACAGTTGAACAGAACCCAATTGCTTTTCTAGCCAAAAGCAACAAAACAATTCCATAATCTTCCCATAAAACAATATGATAGGTCCATCATAACAGATCCAACTCGCTGGTACCAGAACTTTTATTAGTCAGAGTTTTCTAGAGAAACAGAATTGGTGGGTAGAATCTCTAATCTCTCTCTCTCTCTCTCTCTCTCTCTCTCTCTCTCTCTCTCTCTCTCTCTCTCTCCCTC
>NC_034608.1:56582179-56598918 GCF_900095145.1 Mus pahari | reverse complement strand
TCCATCCAGTAGCTGGCTGTGATCATCCATTTCGGTGTTTACCAGGCACTGGCGTAGCCTCACAAGAGGCCACAATATCAGGGACCCTTCAGCAGGACAATTCTTCAGTTAAGGCTTCCTCCTCAGGTAATTGTAATGTGTGGCAAGCTTACAATAAATCTAGCCATCACACGATTTATTGCACATTTTAAAAAGCGTACATTGTGATAAAAACCTACAAGTTTTACAGAAAAATAATTTACAATTTTACTAAATATTTTTAATAGACTACAATAAGGGATAGGTTCTGACTCGGGTGGAGATCCTTTGGGAGACTATAGCAAATATTAGTACTGACCATTATTGGGTTCCTCTTACAAAGGTCACAGTAGTGGTGAGTACCTGGATACCAACTATACAGAAATCCAGATTTAATGCGTATCTTAGACCCCTACCACTGGATTTCTAGAACTTCAGATAGTATTGAGCTTTATTATAAATCATTTCTTTTCTTATATTGTATATTTAATAAAATTTAATTTAATATTAGGCACAGTAAGGAATTAACAATAAATGGTAATTGAATAGAATAAAAACTATATATTTAAGTGAAATTTCATTACAATCATTCCTTGGAATAAATACTAAAAAAATAAGACAACATAATTACTATAGTACTGTACAAATAATGTATTCATTACATAGAATGTAATTACAGGTATGTAACATACATAATATAAATGCTATAGACAATAGAATGATTCAGGTACCAGTCAGGTTACAGAAAATTGGAATAAGATTTAATCACAGTTACTATACAGTTCAATTAAGAAATCTACGATCTGCTTATTTTTGGAATGTTCTTTCTAATCTTTTTAGACTATAGTTATCCATAACTCTAGCCATTGCCTTTGTTGCTCACCACAATTGTAGGATAAGACCACATTACTGAAGAAAATAGCTGAAGTAACCAATCTGGGAAAGAATTGGGAGTCTTATTCATACTGCAAGCTTGCATAGTTCTATAAGGTGCTATATGGGCTCCCGACAGGGAAAGGGAATGAATTGTTTTACCTAGCTATGAATCCTATGAACTAAAACACCAAAATGCTGGGCAAGATATATCCACTTCTGCTATTGTAGTCAGCCAAATCTTGGATTGGATTTAAGATCCACTTCACAAGGGGGAGTCTATGTCAGTCAAAAAAAAATCCATAAAATTATTTATTTTATGTATCCATGTGACTATGTTATACTGATATATATTATACACACACACACACACACACAATTACAATTTTCAGCATTAATTAGAGAACCATCCATTTCCAATGAATTGTGAATAAATAGAAATATGACTTCATTGATGTTCAAATTCTTTCCAGAGCTTAGAGAACACTGCGTAAGAGGGGACAACAACCAAAAAGCCTTTAGAAGGGCCAAAAGAATGACATCATCTGCACTATTCTCATCTATTGTAATGAAAATTCTCAACAACTTTGGGTGACTGCAATAATATGCACAACAATGGGCCAGCCAAGCATGGGTACAGGGGGGGGGGGGTGGAATCAGGGTTCCCTACCTCTTACTTAACAACTATAGATTTATAGAAGGGATGTTATTGTCTTTAGCTGTGTAGCCATTCAAGACCCCACAGTGGTCCCAATAAAATGTTCATACAAACAACTCAAAGTTATGAATATGCGAGAGGAATGGGTATGGAAGAAGTGGAATTGAGAGTGGTTGGAGGGAGACATGAGAGGCTGGGAGGTTGCTGTAACTAGAAACAATACATACATATGCATATGTACATATACATGTATGTTTGTGTGTGTTTACTTGTTGTCAAGTGACTAAATTAATACATAAATCATAAAAAATAATAGTGATGTTGGATGTTACCTATGCAATATATTTCTTTAAAATTATGTAGCCTATTGGCAACTTATTTTATTCTATAATAATCCATGCATGACATTAAGGAAGCCACTTTATAATATGCTCTCTGTATAATATGACAATTATTTCTGTAATGTTCAGCTTATTTCTGAGATTCCTTACTGTCATTCTTTACTCAGGTTATGATTTTACTGTCTATAAATGTTCAAATGAGAATACTTCAGTTGTTTCTGAAGCAAATCTGTGAGAGAATTTATAATTATCAGTTTTTTTGCTTCACTGTCAGAACGTAATTTGTGTTCATGTTCTGCAGTTTTTTAGTTTTTTATGTTGCTGTTGAAATCTATATTTAATATGATCTCATTAATGTATTTCATTAATGACTGACTCTATGTGGGGTTTGGGAAGTAAAATGTTTTTATATGATAAGTACAATATACAAACCAGAAACTTTATGATCTTATGCATTTGAGATGTGAGAGTTTAATTGGTTAAAGTAAAGCATGTGTGTGTGCATGTGTGTGTGTGTGTGTGTGTGTGTGTGTGTGTGTATTAATTCAAGTCTGGAATACTGAATGTCAAAAATATATTGTTAGCTTTGTCATAAATAAAGATAAATAATATACTGAAAGAAAGAAAGTGGATAAGTTGGTCTATTATGTGTCAGAATCTGAGTCAGCAGAATTTTCACACATCTCTAAATGCAAATGAAGTATTAAGGCTGTCTCCAGGGCATTTAGCTTTAGTATTCATGCAAATTCATTTTCTATTTACTGAGATGTATGAGATTAGGAGCAAAACAGTGGGGTTTTGATGGGAGGTAATATTAGGAGTTTGTCTAAAACATGTAAATCTGAAAATGACTTTTAGATGAATACATGCATGCAGATTTGAGAAGTTATAATTATAATTATAAATGATAAATTGTATATAGTTTTTAAAGCTATGGGATTAATTGAGACCCTCAATAGTGTGTGTGTGTGTGTGTGTGTGTGTGTGTGTGAGTGTGTGTGTGAGTGTGTGTGTGTGTGTGTGTGTGTGTGCACACGTGCACACATATGTGGTCTCACAAGTAAAACCTCAGAAGTCATGAGGAAAACATTTGGCAATTATTAGCTCTGAAACCTACTGAAGTTGTTAAAGATACTTGTAAGTTGAAATGTCAATGGACCCTGTGAAATCCACCTGCAGTTCTTCTTAAAATAAGGATAATTTATAGTAATACTGTGTGGTCATTAGGATGAGAATAGCCCCATTGTCTCATGTTTGAATGCTTAGCCTCTGTCTGGGTAAGACTAGAAGGTTGACTATATATATATATATATATATATATATATATATATATATATATATAATTAGTGTGTATGGCCTTATTGGAGGAGGTTTGAGGTTTGAATGCTTAGCCTCTGTCTGGGAAAGACTAGAAGGTTGGATATATATATATATATATATATATATATATATATATATATATATGAAATTAGTGGGTATGGCCTTGTTGGAGGAGGTATGTAACTGAGAGTAAGATTAGAGGCCATGGCAAACCCAGTTTCTCTCTTGGCCTGCTACAAATGAATCAGATCTGATATCTCAGTTTCTTCTCCAGCATCAGGCCGGCTTGCCCAATGCTGTGCTCCGTGGTCATTGACTAATCTTCTGAAACTGTAAGGAAGCCCTCCATTAAACTCTTGCTTTAGAAGTTGCCTTGGTCATGGTGTCTCCTCTCAGCAATAGAACAGTGACTAAGACACCTGGGAGCAAATGGTGAGCGTGTTCATGTTGGCACCTAGTCACATATTCTGCAACCTGGCCAGTATTGTTGCCTCTTCTATCTCTTCTAATCATCCACAAGTCATCTATCTATGTACAATTTATCTCTATTTATTACTCTTTCCACTATTACTACTTAGATCAAATTCATTTTGCCCCCTTCCCGCAATCAGTCTTACAGTGACTAGTCTCAACTAGATTTTACCACTGAATTAGTAAGAAACCAACTTTACCCTACCTTTAACAAATTATCAAGTCTTTTGGGAGTACCATCATGGAAATTAGATACTTTAAGAGAACGTATGTAGACTTGTGAGATATCTGCTTACTGGATGACTGTGTCATTACTTTGGACCATTGTTCAGATATAACTTAAATCTTTATTAAACACTGGAGATATTAGGAGACTATTGACATGTCAAATTCTCTGCATTTCTATTCTACAGGCTACAAAATTTTCATTTGCTTCACATACTTTGTTTAAAGGATATTGGGACTCTAAATCTTGGTAATAATTTTGTGGTAGCTCTATATAATTAAAATATAGTTGCTATTTTATAAGGCAACTTTGAAATATAATAGGAAATTTAGATGTGTTTTTATAATCTAATTGTTTTATAATCTAATTGCAACCTTGCAAATTGCTCATGTTGGTAGTATGTTTTGAGACAATTTTTTTTTAAATCCTCTAATTTTTCTAGACCATTCCAGAGCCTCATATCTTTCCACCTCATGTATACACATAGATTTGTTGTTTATTTTGGAATATGATAGCATAGAGAAGATACTGTAAGGCTCCTTCTCCCCACCCCCCGACATGCAAAAAGTTTAAAACTTAGAAAATATATTTAAAATATGAAAACAAAGGATAAAGTTGTAATTTGTATTTGGCAGAAAGACAGTGACCATAGATACATTTTTGGGTTTAAGAGAGCACAATACATGTCCCTGCTTCTAGTTTGGAAACAGTTACCCAACCATAGCCCCAGATGTGACATGACTACAGAAAACTACAAAATGTTTCTGCGTAGTGGTTTAGTGACCAAGTTTTCAGATGTTAGAGTGTAGACCCAACCAAGTACTTTCTGGTCCTCAGAATTATGCTGACAAGAGGAAGGAGAACCGCTTTTGCTTCATAGAGTGACTGCCTAAAATTTTACATTGTGTTATAGATTATGAAGAGGAGATAATATATACACATGATTTATTGAGCCACGTTGCTATTTCAAAAAACAGAATAAAATAGGGTGGGTCCAGCTCTGCACAAAAATCCTTTATATTTCTAGGAGTAATAAAGGAAAATTGCTAAAAAAAATGCAAAAGATGTTTAGAGGATATATTTAATTGTTGTGAGTTTTAAAATGGAATTGTAAGAATGAATAACTCATTCTCATATAACAATACCCAGTAGCTACGAAAATATCTTTTTAAAAAGCATTATGGCTCTTCTCAATTCTGACAATTCAAACTGTTTTCTCATTGAGTCAGATAATGCAAAGAAATGGAATTTCCCAGAATTCCTTTCTGTCATGAATTTAGTGAGTAAAGTTTGTTTTGCTTTTTAGGGAATGCAATTACCATTGCTGACACCCATTACATTTCATTCTCCGCATAAGTTAGAGTGTGACTATAAATTCCCACCCTAATGTATTTCTATTGTTCCATTTTGCTTACAAAGTTTTTAGTGTCACTTGATTTAATTGAAGTCAAATGATGTTATTTACCTTTTAGTGATGCAAAAAATTGCTTTTTATAAGCTATTATTATTCAAGTTGAATTTTCCTAGAGAATGGAAAAGTCCTTACTGCAGAACATTTTACATACAAATTTAAAATGTGTACTAAACCATGACATCCCCTCTCTCATACCAATAATGAAAAGAGTGTAATATCTGAGATTGTAATTGATTGTGTGCAAGCCACTATTGAGTCATCAAATGATACAAAGGTCCAGCAAATTACCCCAAATATGAAAAGAACAATGTCTGATATTTGTGGGTATTGCTACCAATATGTAAAATATACTCATTAACATAATTCATGAGTACTGAGTAACTAATGAATAGAAGAGTCATGTCTTTATTTACATGTAGATTTGAAAAATAACTCAGAAACGTGCCTATAATTTTTTTCATTGTTTGTATTTTATACTTACGAATGATAGTGGTTGTGTTAATTCTAAGTTTAAAGCAAAAGCTGGGAAAACCAATGAACTACAAATTCTATATTTAAGTTCCATATTTTGTTACTGGCCAATTAGCTCTTATCAACTAGATCAAGCCAGATCTACCATAGTTAAACTCCATAAGACAGATTGCTTTTATTATTTCTCACTTTTGCTGAGTTGGCTAGGCAATTGGGTAAAAATGGTCTCCATAGACTCATATCCTTGGATGCTGGGATCCAGTTGGTTAAACTGTTTGGGAAGGATTAAGAAGTACAGCCTCATCAGAGGAGGTGTGTCAATGTACGCAGGCCTGAGGTTTCAAAAGACTTATGCTATTCTCTGCATCACCTCTGATTCTTGCTTTATCTTTTAGCTACTTATTCAGGTATCTGAGGCCACCTATCTCTATTCCTTCAACATGGACTCTAAACATCTGAAACTGTAGCCCCAAATGTAATGTTTTCTACTATAAAGTTTTTTTTTTTTTTCTGTGAGTTGCCTTGGTCATGTTGTCTTATAACAGAAATAGGAAAACAACTAAGATACTTTATTATATAAATATTCATATTTGTATATATTAAATATTCATGAAAGCAGTAATGGAAGACGACTTGAGAAAAAACTTAGTGGATATGTTATAATATTTTCGTCTCTGTGTAATGATGATATGAATGGGTGGTGTTTTCTTTTTGTGATTTTATTTTCAGATAAACTATAGATGTCATGAGATGCTTATATATAGCAACATATATTTATCAATTTTAAAATTTTCTTCATGATTTACATATTCTTGTAAAAGTTGCTCACCTGGGTTTTCTTTACCCATCATTTTAATTCATTCTGATAAGTATGTATAGATACATATTCAAAGAGGAACAGCTGTATATACATGTTTGTGTGTTGAAGTCTGAGAAGAAAAAATATTTTATAATGTGATCAAGAATCTACTTAACCAAAAAAAAAAAAAAAAAAAAGCATCTGCTAATGCTTGGCTTTATGGTGCTATCCAGAAGACTAGTTATGGTGCTATATTTTATGTGCAGCATGATGAAGGTGTTATCTTTTTGATTAGTCATTGCTACAATGTATCAACAAAACTTCATCACTTTGATATACTACATAGATATTATGTGTTTTTAACACAAGTAGTATGAACATATACTAAACTAAATGCTGATATACTGCTTTAGAACCACTCAACAAAGTCAACGAATTTCTCTTAAAGATTACTTTTTAGTTAAAAAAAAAACTCATTAAAATGTAAAAAAAAAAAAAAGAGACTCCTTTTATATTTTAAGAACCCAATTGCCAACTTACTGAAATCTTCAGTGAAGCAGAATAATAGTCCTGCTCTTATGAAGTTCTGAGTTTTATTCTGTTCTTAATTTTACAAAAAGTAATATACATTTAAGTAATATAATACTTAGGAAAATTTTATATATAATGTTTTTATTTATTTGAGTTTTTTTTAATGACATTTAAACCATAAATGTCCCTTACTGTTCTCTATCACTTCCTGGGTTCATTCTGCTCCTCCTCACTTTATGTCTTCTGTTTTTAGTACCTCTGAGTCCAGTTCCTGCAAACATATACTCATGGGTGTGGGACCATCCATTATAGTTTGGTCCACCTACGATGGACCACACCCTTAAAGAAAACTGATCATCTCCTCACCAGAAACTATCCACTATGAATTTCTGTTAAGTTAGAGGTTGAGGCTTCTGAGATTCTTCCTGTTCCAAGATAGACTGTCAACATTCTTGGGGATACTCAGGTCTTGTGAAGGCGTCTGCAGCTATTATGAGTCCATGAGCATAGCTATCCTTTCATATCAGGTTCTCTTATATCTCTACTTCTTATTTCAGTCTGGTTCTCTTAGAACTCTGGTTCTTAAAAGTCTTTCTGATCCTTCTTCCTCATAGATCTCTGAAGTCTCGGTGGTGGGGATAATATAGGTGCCCCAATTGTGGTTATGCACTCCACTGTTATATTTTCCTCTATGCTTTTACCATTTATGAATTTCTATGTTGAGTACCGTATGCTTCACAAAGAAAATTCTCTGATTAAGTCTGGGAGATCCTCTAATCTGTGGATATAGAGACATAAATTTAGATGGCAGTTTGGTACCGTGTCCTTCCAGAAGGTATAGGCTGCCAAATAAACTCTTGGATATCCCCACTATAGTACAGAATATTGACATTGCTTTTAGTTACCATTAAAAACAATGATAGGAATCTATTAGTGAGGATGTTTTGGTCACAGGACACACACACACACACACACACACACACACACAGACACACAAAAGCCCAAGTTGCTTCTGAAAAGTAGCTTCCTGCTACTGGCGAGTAGAAAAATGTGCTATGTAGGCTGCTGGTGTGTGTGTGTGTGTGTGTGTGTGTGTATGTGTGTGTGTGTGTGTTGGGTGTGGGGCATTAATTTACCCAGCTATGAATCCTGCGAAATGAAATAAAGACTGGCATACCAAGGTATGTTCATAGATGCAAATAGCTGCAGATTATCATGAAGTAGCCAACTACTTTCCAGTTTGATTGAAGGCCTGCTCCACAGAGGAAACACATACCCAGTATTATAAACTGATCCCAAGAATCTGTGGTTGAGGGACTCACAGTTCCCACAGATAAGTCCGTTAAATATTTGGCAGGTTTGCCTTTATTTAAAATATCAAACTATTGTTTTTCTTCAGAACATGTATGACTCCCACAGAGCAATATGTGTTGTTGAATAAACATAAAGAAATGTAGTCATTGAGGGGGTATAGAGGGAGTAACTGTGTGAGGGGGAAACAGGGTGAGGACAGCAATTGGGATGTAAACTGAATAAATTAAAAAAAAATTTTAAAAGTAAAAAGAAAAAAGAAACGTAGTCAAATCTAATGAATAATGCTGTAGCTATGCTTCATTTACCAACTTAACGATGCATATGAATATGCAGATTCTTGTTTCTTTACTACACTTTGAGTATACTTTCAAATGTATATGAAAATGCCATTTGTAGATAGTTGGCTAGACTCCTATTTTTTTGTCTTTTATTGTATTTTCTGATGTTCAAGAGTGCTATAGATTAATTTTTGGTACATATGCTATTCCTTTAAAGTTAACTTAGAAGATTTCCTTGGAAATGTCTCAGTTAATAAGAGAATCATAAAGCAATCTGACTCTTTTTACTTTTGATTTTCTCAATAATATAGTAAACACATAATATATTTATATATTCATAAAATCATTTGTCTCTTGTGACCAATGCTAAGCATAAGTAACCTTTTCTGAATACTTTTGTGGTGCCACAAATAATAGTGACGACTTTATTTGAACTCATGGCAATTCTATGCAATGGTTACATGTATTTTCCTATTTTTGTATGTGAAAAATGAAAGTTACACAGATGGTAGATACTGAGTTATTCAGTGGTTTTCAACCTGTGGCTCACAACCCTTTTGGGGGTTGAACAACCGTTTCACAGGGGTCACCTAAGACAATCAGGAAACACAGCTATTTACATTATGATTCGTAACAGTGGTAAAATTATAGTTATGAAGTCACAACAAAATTAATTTTATGGCTGTGTGTCACTACAAGGTATGGAACTGCATTGAGGAGTAAAAATATCAGAAATACTAAAACCAACTTTATTATCATAGTCACATCATTTAATCATGTGACTATAGGTTCTACCATACACAGAAATGGCAATGTATGTTTACCTTTTTTTTTTTTTTTGCCTCTAACTACCTCTGTTTCTCCAGTGAAATTATGAAATACTGCCTGAAGGATTCTGGCATAGGTCACCCATAAGTAGAATAGATAAAGTTCTTGTTCTAAGTTTAATAGTGTTGTAGGATAAGACACTGAATATTACACTAACAAAGTAATAACAGGATCAGAGAACAGACATGAAGTAATGCCATAGGTTAAAGGCTGATGAAAATATTATTTTGATGCCCCAGTGTAGGGAAATGCCAGGACACAGAAGGGAGAATGGGTGGGTGGGTGAGTGGGGGTGCACCCTCATAGAAGCATGGGAGGGGGAATAGGATAAGGGGTTTCTGGAGAGGAAACTGGGAAAGGGGATAACATTTGAAATGTAAATAAAGAAAATACCCAATCAAAGAAAAGAAAAAAAAAGAAAAGAAAATGAGGGAAAAATAAATATAGCACTAACTCATACTTCTGAAAGTTAAGAAAAAACAAACAACAACAACAACAAAAAACAGCTTCCCACTCTTGAAAAAAAAAATTCCAGTGAATGAGTACTCCAAAGTAAAGCTCAGATAATTAAGCTTTCAGTTAAATCTATCTATTATTGATACCTATGTAAAAGCATATGTGATTTGCAGACTGGATTCTAGAAATCAGTTGAGCAACAGCTACATGGAGAGAGAGAGAGAGAGAGAGAGAGACAGAGACAGAGACAGAGACAGAGACAGACACACAGAGAGACACATACCTATACATTCTATGAAAGCAGCATTTATCATTTTTTGCTCTTTCAATACAAATAAGAGATTTAGGCAAGTTTTAGAAATATTTTACTTAACGGTGCTAAGAAAATTAACTGGAATACTATGTTCTGACTGTATGGTTCCTTCAATATTTACCAAGCAACACAATAAAGCAGCATAATCAATGTGTTTCTAATCTGCTCCCCAAATGCACCAAATGTATAACCCTAGCCCAGTCTGACGCTTTGTGTTTTCCCTGGTGTAGAAGAGCGACGTGCTTTTATTCCTGAAATTTAGCCACAAGTGTACAAAATACTATAAAAATCCCTTCTTTTGTCACATAAATGTGACTGGCACCTAATGTGACCAGCACCTAATGTGACTAACACTTAATGCTACTGACGCACTGTCTTCTCTCACAGGCTATTACTTTAAATTGTGAAGAGAAAAAAAAAAGTTCTGTAGTTAATTAACAAGCTTTAGAGAGACATTTTGTAGCAACTAATATGGACAGATAACAAGCAAGTACAATGCTACTTCAAATGAAAAAAAATGTTACCTATACATGCCTGAATAGTCTATATACAATACAAGTAATGGAAGCATAAAAAGAAAGTGAGGTAATTATGTTTTACAAAAGAATATTGAAACTTGCACTGGTCAAAAAATATAATTTTTCTTGAACATATTATTGAGTTCTGTGCATAATGTTTTAATTAAAACATAACAAATATACATATATTTTTATTTTTAGGATTTACCAGTCACATACAAGGAAGTTTATAAGATATGAAATTATATATTAACATTAAATGGATATTGATTGTTATAATGTTCTGTTGTCCAATTGCTGCTGCTTCACCATGATACTGAGAAGCTAATGTTTACAATGCTACCAGATAATTTACTGCATCCTACCTGCAAAGGGAATAAAAGATATTTTTACAGGTATCAGTTTGTTTTCAGAATATGAAAAGAGCAATAATTCAAATACCACCAACCAAACCATAAGCAAATTCCCAGAGAAGCAGTAATACAGTTTTTGTTTCATTAGGGAGATGCTTATCGAGGAATTAGACATGCCTGCCTAATTTTCTTTATTTCTTTTTTTTAAATTTATCACTCTATTTGTTTATATTTCAATTGATATCTCCCTTCCAGGTTACCCCTCTACAAACTCCCCATCCCATTCCCTCTCTCCCTCCTCCCCCTTTGCCTCTATGGGGTTGCTCCTCCACTCATTCACCCACTCCTGCCTTACTGTCCAGCCTCCCCCTACGCTGAGGCATCAAGCTTCCACAGGACCAAGGGCCCCCATTGATCTCAGATAAGGCCATCCTCTGCTCCATATGTGTCTGGAGCCATGGATCCCTCCATGTATACTCTTTGGTTGGTGGTTTAGTCTCTTGGACCACCCAGGGCTCCCAGAGACTAAACTGCCTATTTTCATAGTGGCATATAATTCTAATACAGATCTAAACACATTATTTAGAAAAAGGTTTCCATATTTGTTTGGTTTAAGTGAAACTTTCCAGTTTGTTTTAGCTGACAATTTGTTGCAGGTTAGAGTTGCCTGGTAGAGGAGTCTCTTGCTTTTGTAGGATCCAGACCACTTTGAGTGGTAGAGTAGACAGGTTGTCCTTGTCTGCACAAGGAAGCAAGCTGTGAACGAGCCTGGGAATCAGCTACAGCCTGGGAATCAGCTAGCAAGCATCATCCTTTATGATTCTGACTGTACTTCTTTGGCTGTGAGTTCCTGGTTAGGCATGATGGTGCTTGAGTTTCTGACCTGCCCTTCTTCAGTGATGGGATGCAAGCTAGGGCTGTGTGCTTGACAGGGTATGAGTAAGAGTTGTTGGCTAACAGAACACTTCCTGCACTGAGCTGCTTTTGATCAGGATGTTTTATCATAGCAACAACAACAACAAAAAAGAACCAGAGCAGAAATCATACATTTTGAATTATCATATATAAAATGCATAAGTTTAATTTAAGCAAAATGTGATAGAGTGAATTGTCAGGTCTTTTGAATTTAACAATGAGAAAATTGGGGTCTACTATCATTCTCAGAGTTATAAAGTGTATATCTTAAATAAAACTTAAGAATAACTATTATTTTGTTTCAGTAACATACTTATTATAATGTTGCTTATATTTTGAAGTTATTTTTTTCAATCCTCATTGCACATATTCATTGTATATGGTACTGTGTAAAGTAAGGATATTTCACATAAGTATATACTGTATACTATATATTTATACACATATACACACAACATATTTATATGAATACATACTGTATATGTATATAAAATGTTGAAACCACAAATAAGATAAAAAATACATCTTATCATGGCTTGTTTAAGTGACATAATATGATTATACAAAGTTATACCAATTTCCCAGCTGATGACTTCATTCTTTTTATGCATGTTAACACATTTCATGTATATGTAATATATTTCATTGCCTATTACTATACTGATGAACATGTAGATCAGATCATTAACTTAGTTATTGTGACTAATGTTGCCATAAACAGCAATGTACAATATCTCTGATGTAGGTAGTCTTGGGCAAATACATATGATACATAAGAGAGTTAGAGATAGCAGGGTTACATTGTACATCTACTTTTAGTTTGTTTAAATTTAATGTCTGTGTGTGTCAGAGAGGGCCTGTGTGTGTGCATGTGTTTGTGTGCTTTTGTGTTCATGTGTACATGTGTGTGTGTGTATGTGTGTGTGTGTGTGTGTGTGTGTGTGTGTGTGTGTGTGTGAAGGTTGTAAAACCAAAGGGGATCATGAAAAAAATCTAAGCAAGGGGAATATATACAAAGTAATGGAACATATACAGTGAGAAAGTTGGGATGAAAAGATGAAGGACAAAGGAAGAAAGTAAATCTGCTGACGAAGGAAGAGCACAGGGGGGCAACCAAAGTGAATAATGAGACATTTGTACAAAGATAACAGGATGACACTCATTGCTCTTCATGCTAACTAAAAATGAGTCAATTTAAAATAAAATAATAAATTACTCATTGAAATCCATTGACTAATGTTTCAAGTACACAATCTCATAGATACATTTGCCTAGAGCCTTGTTCATTGGCTCATGTGTCTTAGTGCGAGTGCTGTTTTTTTATCAGGGAGCTAGTCCGTATGAGGCTGAAGCAAGACTTATGTATGAATGATTCTCTTCTCAGCATGGAACATGAGCTGTTTAAAAGAACTGATCTATGGTGGGAAATTCCAGAAATCCATACAAATAGAACAAACACGAACAGCATTAGCTTCGGGGGAACTCAGTTTCCCCTGCTTCCCTCAACCTGCAGAGGAGATTAAACAGCACAGTTTATTTTAATCACAGGGGCATTTAACCTAGAAGAAATTACTCTCTGCCACATATATGTATCAATCTCAGGGGCACCCAGTTTCATTAAACTATTACCGCTTGAATTGAACACAAAATTGGCATCAATCCATTGATAGTAGTTGACAGTAATGCTTCACTTTCGCCGATAGAGAGGGTTTTTTAGACAAAAATAATCAGGAAGTTCCTGGTTTAGCCCCAAATATTGTGTCTTCCTCCTGTACATTTTTTTTCCCTTTCCTTTAGATCTGACACCACAGAATATCAATAAATAACATCCAGTGCTTTCCCGAAGCTCTGGCTTGTCTACATTACAGAAACAACGAAACATCCCCATACTATGTCGAAGCATACCATCTGTGGCTTGATAAGTGTGGAGGCTAGGGGGCTGTTTTAACCTTACCCAGGAAACTCATCAAGGCAAATTTCCTGCCATCATGAGCTGGAGAAATGTTTTATAAGAATCCCTGCTCATTTGAGTGCCAACTTTTACAGCCACTATGACTTAGCATGAGGGCTTACCAAAAATCTTCAATTTCACTGAAGTCCAAATCCCTTCTAAGGATATAGTAGTCCCAGTACAATCATTCATGGCTTTCACATTCCAAATAAAGCATCATGACACTTTCTCACTCTAGTTCCAATTTCCTTTTCATTTGAATGCCAGAGGTCTCTCTATTTCCAAGAATTCACTTACACATTGTCTTACAGTTTTCCTGCTGTGAACAGACACCATGACTAAGGCAACTCTTATAAGGACAACATTTAATTGGGGCTAGCTTACAGGTTCAGAGGTTCAGTCCATTATCATCAAATCAGGAACATGTCAGCCTCTAGGCAGGCATGGTGCAGGAGGAGCTGAGAGTTCTACATCTTCATCTGAAGCTGTGAACTGGCTTCTAGGAAGCTAGGATGAGGGTGGTAAAGCCCACACTCACAGTGATACACCTACTCCTACAAGGCCACACCTTCTAATAGTGCCAATCCCTGGATAGAACATATGCAAACCACCTCATACATTTACAAATCTCTCCTGCATCCCATTAGCCATTTAAAATCTAAACTGAGACTTTTTTCCAGATCATCATTCATATTGTAATAATTATTCATTTGAAACAATAATCACTCTTATTTCAATTTCAAGGGAAAAATTTCAGGATATATAAAATCACAAAATTGCCACAAAGAAAGGTTGCATGTAAATTATTTCTATATTCAATAATTCATGTTTTTCACAGCACGAATCTAAACATAAGCAAGAGTTTGAAATGTAGACTTACAGTTGCTGTTTAAAGTGTGTATATTGATTTCATTAGTATATCAGAGAGTTGCCTGATGTTTTAGTAACAATATAGTGATATTTTCAGGTCAATAACAAAATACAATAAAATGCTACATATATTTGAATAATTATGGGCATATCATAACAACTTCATATTTTTCAATTGGTAGATTAAAACACGACTAGAAATCTCTATAACTTGAAATGCATAGAGGTAAAAAAACAGTACAATGGGTATACATTGATGTTAATTTGAAGCATATATTTGATATGCAATATTGGAAACATTATCTACAAACTTAGTAAAATTATGGATGCAACTGCATTTTCCTGCAGAAAAGTTCATAATGATGACATGTAAACTGTACAGACAAGTTTCTGTGCTTCATGCAACATCATTCTACCATGCACATTTCTATGGACTCCAGATTTATGAATACCTAAAATTTTTATTCTGGAGTATGGTGACATATATTCTTTATTTCTTTAAACAGATGTATTATTTTTAAGTGGTAAGAAAAAACAGTAACTTATATAACAATGTCTTTGTTTAGATTTCTTTCTTATTTGTAGACAATTTAGTTTGTATATATTCTAGAAATAACTTTATGGTTGTCATAGTCATATTTCTCAACTCTCACAGGCATAATACTGTAAAATAATATTCTCACTGAGAGTCATTTATATTTTATTTATATGAGCTAGAGAATCTCAATTCTTCTTAAAAATTTAAAAGTATATAAAACAGATTCATATTTCCTTAGACTTATTTATTTAACTTTTTATTCTATAATTTAATTTTTCTTGAATTTTGCACATAATTTTAATATGGAAATTTTAAATATTTACGTACTACTTAACTAGATGTTCCTATCAAAATGCAGCCTGTTTAAATAAAATTATAAACAATTTTAATATATAGTAATAATATTTATTTAACTAGGTAATGAGATATGGGATAATAATCTTAGATTGTTAGTTATAGAAATAAGAGTGAAAAACTATTCAAAGAACATTATATTTTGTTAGTTGAAATTGTATAATGCAGCTTGAAATTTTTACTTATTAAAACACACCATCTCCAACATGTTACATGTCTCTTGAAAACGTCTTCTATAGTTACATTACTTAGATGATAGAGGGCACTAAAGAGGATGTTGTAACTAGGAAAGAGAGTGGACTACTGCTTATCTCTATCTCTGCTACTTTTTCACAATGTCTATTTCTCATGGATAATAACCATTCTAAAGTCTTTTTGTGCATCTAAACAAAAATGTATTTACCGTGTCTCCTCTGAACTGAGGTTTAAATAAAATGATTTAAATGAACAAATTGCTATTTCTTTTTGTTTCTTATACTGCAAATATGAAACGCTGGACATGCAATTCCTAGCACAAATAATATTTCACTGTTATAGAAAGGTTTTGCTCTATAGCCTCTTAATGCTGCCAATGGACAGAAGCTGCTGACCCCTGTGATTGAATTAGGGAAAAGCTGGAAGAAGCTGAGGAGAAGGGTGACCCTTTAGGAGAACCAGCAGTCTCAACTAACCTGGAGCCCCAAGATCTCTCAGACACTGGGCCACCAGCCAGGCAGCATTCACTGGCTGATTTAAAGCCCCCAACATATATACAGCAGAGGACTGCCAGGTCTGGACTCAGTCACTGAAGATGCACCTAACCCTCATGCGGATATTAGCCCAGAAACTTAGAATACCCAAGATACATTTTGCAAAACACAGGAAAACCAAGAAGGATGACCATTGTGTGGATACTTCATTCCTTCTTAGAATAAGGAACAAAATACTCA
>NC_034608.1:56578510-56581759 GCF_900095145.1 Mus pahari | reverse complement strand
GGGGTGGGGTATAGGGAACTTTCAGGATAGCATTTGAAATGTAAATAAAGAAAATAATAATAAATTAAAAAAAGGAAGAAAAAAAAGAGAGACTTAAGGCCCCAGGGAGTGGGGAGGTCTAGTGGGGTTGGGGTTGGGGTTGGAGGCATTTTAGTGGAGACAGGCAGAGCTAGTATGGGATTTGGAACAGTCAGAGGGTGGACCAGGAGGGGGGTAAAATCTGGACTGTAAATATATATATATATATATATATATATATATATATATATATATATATATATATTTAACATTTTTTTAAAGTGGGAAAAATTCTGTGAAAAACCATGGGGGCTATGACCAGAATTATTGTAGACTATACAGAACTCTGTGCTACTAAGGTAGGTATATAATAATATAGCAATTACTCTTATGGTTGCTATGTGTGTTCTGCAAGAGTTTTTAAGCATACTGTTGGTCATCACATTTTTATTTTTTTAATTTATTTTACAATATTGGTGCACATTTTGGAATAGTATGTGGCTACTTTCCATAGTACTTTAAGTATTTGTATGGTTCAAGTGTATATACTTTGAGGTATTTCCTTTTGTTATTTGTTGGCTCTCTGTACCAGAGCAGAATGTGGAGAGGTGATGTTTAGTGGTTAATAACAGTTTTCTATATTATGTACATTCCTACATCATAGTAATGTACTTAACTTCATCAACAAGATTGACTTATCACACATCAAAGGTCGTGTCTATTAACAGGAAGGAAAGTCATGTGTTATCTACTGGTTTTATTGAAAACAAATTTTACCCACATATGACCTTTAATAAATAATGTCTTGCAAAGTTTTCCAACAGCAGAGACATCTTGTAATTTATTATGTTGTGAATAAATTCACTTCCTGTTATTTAACAAGAATACTTAACTTGTCATGATATAAGATTTACTTTCTGAGATGAAATAAGGCATATCATAACATGGAATAAATCATATTATATATAATTTTTATGATTATATAAATTATATAAAGCTGTGTAGAGTTATACTAAGAAATGTGGCAAAATACATTGCCTATACCAAGTACAGAAGTGTAGAATAGTCAACGATAAGATTATGAATATGAAATAGCATCTACATTGATGTTTCTTTATAAATATTAAAAGCTAAGCCTTTCATATAATTTCTGTACAGGGAAATGGTTTATATTTAATGAATTGGGTGAACTGAGGTATATTCTGTTAGGAGATTGTCTTTTGGAAAATCATTCATGGCCCAAGGAATCATGACTAGATCAATGAATTATACACATGAAAGAAACATACATATTTCTCATCACAGTAGAAATGTTAAGTGCTTCCAAATTATTACAGTGAAATTAATAGAAAGTGAAAATTTCCATCTATACTGAGGTACTGGGCCAAGTTCAAATTTCTCGTTGCAGGAAGCGTTCAGTTCGAGTTGACCCTTTCTCCTGGACATGCGTTCCAAGAGGGACAGCACAGTAGAGGCTTTGCTCTCCTGGGTTTTCTTACTGGGGCTGTTCAGGTGCATCTCATACTTGCATTGTAGAGAAATCCAATATTCTCATTTCTCAACTTTAGTCTGTATTTCATGTGATTATATGTTTGTTTTAGGAAATAAAGGATAGAAAAGCATATTTACTTTTACCACCTCTGCCTGACTATAAAATAATATTTTGGAGTATAAGATACTATTAATATTTTTTCATGTTACATTCTGTTTGTACAACACTTCTGAAAGAAAAAAATTCAGTATTTAGTTTTATAAATTAAGAGACTTGGAGTGTGCCCATGGTCTTTTTCTCAGTGTTTGCTGACTAGCAATATTAATGATTTTTGTAATTTCATTTTGTACTTTCCTCTATTATTGAATTGATGATTATTTTATAAGAATTCTGGGGGAAGTTTTGGGCTTTCTTATGTCTAATACTATGTAATCTTCCAATGGGGATAATATTACTTATTTTCCTACTACTATCCCATTTAATCTCCTTCTTTTGTCTTACTATTCCAATAAATAATGAAAGCACTATATTGAAAAGGATTGGGGATGGTGGACAGAACCTCTCTATTCTTGATTTCAATGAGATTTCTTTGAATACTTCTTCATATAAGATAATTCATTTCTGCTTTCATTATGCTGATGTATGCTGCCTCTATTTCTACACTGTCTACATGTTTTATCATGAAAGAATGTTGGATTTTGTCAAAGGCATTTTCTTCATCCATGGAGCTGGTTCTGTGATTTTTATCTTCAAGTCTATTTATGTAGGATTGAAATTTCATCTTAAAAATTATTTGAAAGACACAAGTCAATCATGCTATTGAAGAGAGACAAAAATGGAACATTAAGAAGGGGGAAATCAAGACAGTGACTATTGAACAAACTTTCGAGGGTCTTTCTATGTAGAACAGTGGGACGATACAGTGACTGGTATCACTGAGAAAAGGAGAGAAAATTTTATGTTTATGTTTTCTTGCATTGTATTCTTGCAAAAAGTTGATACATGGAAATGAGAGTATTTTTCACTGTGGGTAAGAAAGAACAAATTCCATTGCATTGAGTTAGCAGTGAGCAACAAGATACCGGTCAGTACATGGAGAATTTACATTGAACTATATTCTCATGGCTTTATTGTTTTAATGAAGCAAAGTTTTCATTAGACAGAATATTGAGAAAGAGATGATTAAGGTTAGAAGAACTAGCTGAGGTATAAAATAGTTCACTAGAAAGGAAGGGTGATGGAAATAGAAAGTCAATTACATTTGCATGCAAGCAAGCATGACAGGACAAGTTGAAATGAATTCTAATGAAAAGTAAAACCAGAGATAATCTTGTGGTTTTCCCCAGCTACCATGCACTTGAAAGGTACAGAGGCAAACTGGCAGTAAATTGGGATTCACATGAATTATGTTTTTATTTAGCTGGATATGACAGGCCAAAGGAAGCAAAGAAATTAATGATGTCTACAAGGTAGTAGTTATAATTTTGTGCAGATTAAGAGGACAAGAGGGGCATTCTGTGGGTGAGAGACAATGGAAAGGTCAGAGAAGACATGAGCCAGTAGCTCTAGTTTGGGATATGTTTGGAGGGGATGGAATAACATAAAAGTGACCTAGAAAGTGAAGAGAACTCATTAGTGAGAGAGATGCTTACAATTAGTCTGAAAAAAGTTACAGACACTGGGAATAACAAGGTCTAGAGTTTCTGCTTTTAGGCATATATATATATATATATATATAT
>NC_034608.1:56558628-56578419 GCF_900095145.1 Mus pahari | reverse complement strand
ATTTCTTGAATTGCCATTTGATATATATATATATATATATATATATATATGAATCATTTCAGTGTATATTTAAATTAAGGTGCTTAGAAAGAAATCCAGCAACAATCAAATATTACAAAAGTAAGTGACTTAAAAGTACATGAATAGAAGGAAGGGGTAGGAGGAGAAGCAGAGGCTTTTGAGATGAAAGACATTGATGGAAGTTCTGAAGTTGAAGCAGTGAGCAGACAACCATTTGCCAGCAGTGGTGTGGTTACTCATTGACATACTTGATGGTATAAAGGGCTCATGCAATGAGCTCTATGGGTTAAAAGGGGAAGAATTACAGCTGACACATGCCTTTGATCCCAGCACTCAGGAGTCAAAGGCAGGCAGATCCATATGAGTTCGAGGCCAACCTGGTCTACAAAGTGAGTTCCAAGAAATCCATGGCTGTTACAAAGAGAAATCATGTATTGGAAAAAACACTAACTAACTAACTAACTAACTAACTAACTAACTAAACTAACTAACTAATTAACTAACTATTGAATAAAAGAATGTGTGATGGAGAGAATTGTACACAAAGAAACCAGGTTTCTGTTAGGTCAAGAAAATCCAAGTTGGAGGTTCAGAGACGGCTTAACAGTTGAAAACACCTCCTGCTCTTGGAGAGGACTGGTATTTGGTGCCCAGCACCCATGATGGGAAGCTACAAATCATGTGATTCCAGCTTCAGGGCATTTGATATTTGATGCCCTCTTCTGGGTTCCATATGTACTTGAATGTCCATATAAATTGCAACACCACACATCCATCCATCCATACATACATACATACATACATATACACACACACACACACACATACACACACACACACACACACACACACACACACACACACACTAAAATAGTGGTAAACTTTTATGATTTTGTAATTATAATATTACATCATCACCCCCTTTCCTCCTTAGAAACTCTATTAAGCACCCTCCATTCTCTCTCAGATTCATGGCCTATTTTCTTTAATTGTTGTTTCATAACTTTTTCAATTAGAAAATTAAAGCAATACATTACAAAGAGACTCAGATACTGGTGTTCATTTGACAATGAACTGTTAATTTCATTGTGCACAGTGTAAGTTTCTATAAATTGGAAGCAGGTAGAAAATGAGGATAACACTATCTACATGAGATAATTTAAAACAATTCATATTTATTAACTCATAGTTTTAAATGCAGAACTTCAAACTCATAGTATCACAGGACCATTTCCTCATTGGTGACTCTAGAGAAAGATCATTCTCTGCATTTTCAAGATACTGATCTAAACAGACAGCAGACAAACTTTTTTAACTTCTATGTTTATTGAAGCACTGTTCTAGTCCCGTGATTTTCTTCATATCAGCTCTCCTCTTTGTATCCATCCAATTTTCTTCTTTTATTAGGATACCAGTCAGTAGAGTAATTTCCATTCTAATGGGTTAAGTTTGACTATAGCTTTTTTCTAAATGAGGGTCTATTCTGAAGTACTGAAGGTTAGGAGAGAGAGAGAGAAATGAGGTTTGGTGTAGAGTGATTTAGATAACGAGGTATGGTTAATCCTTTAGGGAATGGAGAGACTACAGTAGTTCATTGGAGATCTGTATTTTTTCCTATCTTATTAGATTAAAGGGAATTTGGAGAAACAAATGCCCTTTTTAAATCCACCTGTTAATTTTGCTCATAACCTAGGGACTCTGATTTATAGCTAGCTGAATGTTTCACAGCGATTTAAACAATATATAAGGACATTTGGCGCAATTTTTTTGTTTGAGGCAAGGTTGCATGTAGTTCACACTGGCATTGGGCTCATTATATAGTTGAGGATAACCATGAAGTTTTGATTTTTCTTTTATCTTCCAAGTGCTTGGATAACAGGCACAGGTAGCAATTCCAGCCTAGAGATGCTCTTTTGTTTTTAAGTTATGCAAAGCAACACAGGTTGACTTGACCGGCTCTTCAAATTTCCTTCCACTAAGCTTTCAAATTGAGTTTGACATATCAAATAATTCACTAACAGATTAAAAACAATCTTTTTTTTTCATTAGCCTCATTAGTTTCGCTCTTTATCTAACTCGGAGTAATGGCTTCTTGAACTCCTTGTGCATAGTTGCAGCTCATTAATGAGCCACCAGTCTCTGTAGTGGAGAAAACAAAGGATTCCGAAATCGAGGCATGCAATTTTCACTTCTGGATTCACTTTCAGATTCTGGGTACCAGGAATCTCAGATGCAAACTGCTCTTCTGAAAGAAGACGGTGTTAAATCTGATTGGAATATCTATCCTATAGGGCTTCTTTCTTTTCTTTCTTTGTCTTATTTTTATTTTATTAAAAATAAATTTTTATATAATATATTATGATTATGGTTTCTCCTCCCCTAACTTCTCTGAGATCCTTCTGGCTTCCCCTTCTACCTGCATCTACACCCTTTCAGTCTTTCCTTAGAAAACAAGTAGAAATAAAAGAAATAATAAAACATAATGAAGAAAAACAAATGCAAATAGGACAAGACAAACAGAAGAAAAAGAGCACAAGAACAAGCATAAGAAACACATAGATACAGACAGACAGACACACACACACACACACAGAGAGAGAGAGAGAGAGAGAGAGAGAGAGAGAGAGAGAGAGAGAGAGAGAGAGAGAGAATCCCCAAAAGACATGATGTACTGAGAAATTGGGAATTTTGACTTCTTTAAAAAACACAAGAATATCGTAGGAATATGATTTTGATTTAATCCCAGGTATGGGGGTATAGGGCTACTTCAGATCATCCACACAAGCTGACAATGATTTGCCTTGTTCTCTAGCAGGGGGCATGATTTTGCCAGTTACAGATAGTTTCTGCAATTGTGTGACTTGGAATTAAGGGACTTTTCATAGAGTATATAAATGCTAGAGCCCTGAGAGGCAAGGTGTGGTGTTGGTTCATTACTGGTGGTTTGTTGTTGGTTGCTGTTGGTCAGAGTTTGTCCAGTGGTCATTACACAAAGAAGAAACAAGAAGAATAAATTAGATATTCTTACAGCAAAGATCAAACTTGTCCTAGCAACCGAACTCCCCTAATTAGAAGGAAGTAGTTTAATAATAATCTTCAACTCTTGACTATATTCTGGGATCTCTTTCCTTTCTTCCTATCCTTTTTATTCTCTCTCTTATCTAGCATTAGGTTGGAAGAAAGAATGAATGTGTATTTGTTGGCCATCTACTGCTAAGCATGGGGCCTACCTCTAAGAGTGCTTTGTATCCCCAGTGGGACTCCTCTGAGGAAAACTAATTTTTCATTTGCAAGTGGTTGTCAATTAGAGACAGTTTCTGGGTTAGGGATGGGGGTTTGTGTCCACTTTACCTCTCAGTGCTAGGACCCCATTTGTCCCATACCTGTGCAGGCTCTGTGCATGCTGTCACATTTTGCTGTGTTTAGAATTCCTTTGTTTCTTGGTGATGTCCATCCCCTCTGGCTCTTACAATTTTTTCTGTCTTCTCCTCCACAGGGTTCCTTGATCCTTGAAAAGAGGAATTTTGTAGAGACATCCCACTTAGAATGGAGAATTCCAAAGTTTCTTACTCTCTGTCCATTGTTCAGCTGTGAATCTCTGTATTTATTCCCATCTAATATAGGAGAAAGCATCTTGGATTATGGCTAAGCAAGAGACTGATCTATTTGCACAACAGACTGTCATTAGGACTAATTTTGTTGCTATGTTCCTTTAGCCTAACAAATATTACATGTTTTCCCTTAAATTCTTGGTCTACCCAAGTAGTATCAGACATGGAGTCCGTTCCAAGGAGTGAGCCTTAAGTCAAGTCATACATTGGTTGATTACTCCCATAAGCTTTGGGCCACTATTTTATTAGCACATCTTGCATACAGGTCACCATTGTAGATCAAAGAGTTTGTAGCTGTTTCGATGTTAATTTACCTTTCTCTTTTAGAAGCCTGTAGAGTACCAAGACAGTGGTCCACAGAGCTGATGCTCTAGTTAGGCACCATCTTCAATTCTCCATGTTCATTGAGTTGTATAGTGTTGTGTTCACGAACAGGGCCATAACATCAGTTTTTGGAGAACAACCTACTGTCTTGGTAATAGCTTGTGCTGTTCAGGGGTTCCCATGGTGCCCATTTGGCCAACAACTTGGTACTGGCAGTTTCATTTGGTGACAAAGATGCCCAGTTGGAGATTCATCAACTCTATTATTTGGCAATTGCATTTAGAACACCCTTTATACATGAATATATGTGAGAAGATTTTTATTGTATTAGTTTTGCATACAACCCCTCAAATGACCCCTAGTTTTAACTGTTCTTCCCCATATTTTCTCCCTGGCTTTACCCTTCTCTCCTCTCCATTCAATTCCCTAAGTAGAGACTCTCTTCCCTAATTTATCATTAACTATCCTATTTTCTTTTCTTTGGGAGATTCATTCCATATGCCCTGTTTTTAACCCTGTACCCAACCTCTGTGGTTATATGGACTCTGTAGTTTGCTTATTGAAGACTTAACAGCTACCATCCATACATAAGTTAATGCATAGTGTCATATATGACTTTTTAAAAATCTCACTCTATACACACACTGAGGCATATTCCAGGGTGAGAATTGATATTGACAAAATAAATAGATTGGAGGCATCTCCAAAACTGACTTATGGATCTTCACAGGAGATGAATTCTTTGCAAGCAAAAGTGAATAAGATTTACAAACTAATAGAGTACTGTCTTTTCGGTCATCTCTGTGTGAATCTGTATATTAAAAATCCCTGGGCTGGTGAGATGGCTTAGCAGTTAAGTGCACTGACTGCTCTTCCGAAGGTCCTGAGTTCAAATCCCAGCAACCACATGGTGGTTCACAACTATCCGTAACAAGATCTAACACCCTCTTCCAGAGTGTCTGAAGACAGCTACAGTCTACTCACATATAATAAATAAATAAATCTTAAAAAAAAAAAAAAAGAATCCCTAAAGGTGACAAAGGGGCTGAGTGTGAAAATTGAAGTATTCAGAAAGTTTCACTAGTTTACAAATCTGTTTCAGATCTCCTTGATATATGAACTGGATCTTACTCCCGTGTAACCTGGTAAAGAATACAGAGAAAGAGAAACGTTATTCTAAAGAGGAGGAGAGCAAGAGTATCAGAAAAGTATGTCCTGGGAAGCCTGAAAAGTCCAAAAAAAGGTGTGGTGGAGTACGTAGTAAGAGAAGACAAACCAAACAAGGCCCCAGCCATATGGCTTCTTTGGTTGAGGTGTGTGGAAGTGATGGGTAGAAGATAACTCTCAAATTTCAGCCAGGTGGCTGCATGAAGAATGAGTGTGGCAGTTAATGAGAAAATGCCATATTCCTTACTAGCCTCAAAAGCACTTGTAGGTTTTGATGAGACAGCCATTCTTCAGTGAGTAGGCCAGCAGTGGATAAGGAGAAAGACCACAGATGCTGTGTAATATGCAAAGTTAGAGGAGCCATTATTCACAGTTGTAGATCTCTGTAATAGTTCCTATCTGTTACCAAAAAAAGAAGCCTCTTTGATGAAAGTTTAGATCTACACTAATCTGTGGGTATAAAGATAAGTCTTTAGAATATAATTACAAATTATATTGATTCAGGAGAATGAATTTTCAATCATTTATATAGAGTTGTTACTAAACATTAATGATTTGTTCACAGTCTTTGAAGTAGTTTTTGCTTCTGTATACTGAAGTCATATATTCCAGTTACACATTAGTCTAAACTTGCTTGAGGCTTCTTTAATATGCAAACATTTCATCTCTGTATGTATTCAAGTATATAATCATAACTCTAAAATTTTTACATGTTCATGCCACTTAATTTGCCCTTGATGCAATGAATATAAATTTTATTCTTTTCTCTCTCACTTTTCATTTTAGTCCTTTAGGAAATTACATTTAATTACATGAATTGAGGAGCACAGTATCAATAAGCATACAATTCCAGGAGATAATCAATTGTTTCGATTTTTAAGTTATTCAATACCTCATATTTTTAGTAAGGATTGACACACTGAACCATGGTGAACTTTATCACATTGACATGACCTGTTTCTAAACATTCAGTCCAACCTTATTTTCATTTTTTGTGCTATCTTAATGCACTTATTTATTTCACTTTTGCATGCCATTTTCTCATCAGTTAGGCATTTTCTTATTTTTTTTTAAAATAGTTTGTTTTGAACCATTTACAAAATCAGTAGTCAAATTGTAAATTTCTTAGAATCTGGCTGTGTCTTTGTGCACTTGCACAGATACTCAAGTTTCTGGCATTGCTTAATAACTACAATAAATGTAAAATTAAAAACTAATATTGCTTCAATTTTCACCAAATGCACACAATTTATAGGAGAAAATTATGCTTTTTACAAATATACATTTTCACCCATAATTTTGAATTTTTCTATTAATTGAAGATAAATGTAAGACGTTTTTAACTATGTTTAACATAGTTATAGAAAATCTCATGCCATACTTTATTTGTGTTTTCCAAATCTTCATTTTGTATACGTGTGTGAATATTATGTGTGTGTGATCAAGACAAGCACTCTATTCCCCAGCCTGAAACTTTCACCTTAATGCTGGTTAATTGCCAACTGTTCATTTTGAATTTAAAGAAACGTATCATTTAGTGCAGCAAATAAAGGTAGCATCTTTTCCAGAGACTGCCCCTCCAGGGAACCATCCCATAAACAACCACTAAACCCAAACACTATTGCATATGCCAGCAAGATTTTGCTGAAAGGACCCTGATATAACTGTCTCTTGTGAGGCTATGCCAGTGCCTCAGAAGTGGATGCTCACAGTCATCTATTGGATGGAACACAGGGCCCCTAATGAAGGAGCTAGAGAAAGTACCCAAGGAGCTGAAAGGGTCTGCAACCCTGTAGGTGGAACAACAATATGAACTTATCAGTACCCCACTCCCCACCCCCAGAGCTTGTATCTCTAGTTGCATATTAACAGAGGATGGCCTAGTCAGCCATCAATGTGAGGAGAGGCCGTTGGTCTTATGAAGATTCTATGTCCCAGTACAGGGGAATGCCAGGGCCAGGAAGTGGGAGTAGGTGGGTTGGGGTGCAGGGCAGGGGGAGGGTATAGGGAACTTTTGGGGAGGAAACTAGGAAAGGGGATAGCATTTGAAATGTAAATGAAGAAAATATCTAATAAAAAAAGGTAGCATTTTCTTGTATGTGTCCTTTCTCATCTTTTTGATTAGTTGAAATGTATTTACTCTTCTCTCATATATTGCATCCAAACTGCATTTTCCCTCCTTCCTCTCCCCACAGTGACTCCCCTGACCCATGCACCTTCTACAGCTACAACCAAACATAGCATAGCAAGTTACAATAAGATTGGCACATACCCTCATATCAGGGCAGGACAAGACAACCAAGCAGGAGGAAAATATCCCAGGAATAGTTAAATGAATCAGAGACAAACCCTATCTATCCACTGTCAGGAGTTCCACAAGAATACTAGGTCATTTGTCATTCTCTGTCAGACCCTGTAAGTCCTGATTGTCCAGCCCTGTGGGCCATGTGCTTGTGGTGTCCTAGAGATCTCCTATAGTACTTTGTATCTCTCTTTCTCTGGATTCCCTGAGCTCTGCCTCTTATTTGGCTATGGGTTTCTACATCTGATATGGATTGTTTGATTAAGCCTCTTTAATGACTCTTGTGCTAGGCTCCAGTCTACAAGGATAGAAGAATATCAAGTGGATGCTCACAGTCATCTATTGGATGGAACAAAGGGCCTCCAATGGAAGAGCTAGAAAAAGTACCCAAGGAGCGGAAGGGGGCTGCAACTCTATAGGTGGAACAACAATATGAACTAACCAGTACCCCCAGAGCTCGTGTCTCTAGCTGCATAGGTAGCAGAAGATGGCCTAATCAGCCATCATTGGGAAGAGAGGCCCCTTGGTCTTGCAAACTTTATATGACCCATACAGGGGAACACCAGGGCCAAGAAGTGTGAGTGGGTGGGTAGGGAAGCAGGGCAGGGGGAGGGTACAGGGAACTTTCGGGATAGCATTTGAAATGTAAATAAAGAAAACATCTAATAAAGAATATATATATATATATATATATATATATATATATATATATAATCCTTTCATGAATTATTTTTTCCAGTTGTGTTTGGTTCTGTTATTCTAGGCCTCTGGGCTGTCCAGCCTCTGGTTCCTGGAAATCTAGGCAGTGTTAGTCATGGACTCCATCTCATAACATGGACCTCAAATTTGACCAGTGATTGATTGTCCACTATCACAAGTTCTGCTCCATCATTATGCCAGCACATCTTAGAGGTAGGACAAATTATGGGTTGATAGGTTTTGTGGATAATTTGATGTGTCAGTCCTACCATTGGGGGTCTTGGCTGGTTACAGAAGCTGTCCAGTTTAGGCTCCTTATTCTCCTATTCCTAAGAGTTTTCACTAGGGTCACCCTAGTAAATTCCAGTGGGTTTCTACTGCATTAGGTTTCCACATTGTCCCCAAATTGCCTCTCCAATTTAGTCATCTATCAAGTATTCTCTCACTCCATGCACACTTGACCCCCTTCTGTGTCCATCTCTACCTGTCTCTAGTCTACCTGACCTATTTTATTTCCCTGAACCAGGAAGAGCCATGTATCCTCCATTGAGATTTCCTTGTTACTTAGCCTGACTAGGTCTGTGGATTGTAGCATGACTATCCTTTATTTACGGATAATACCCAGTTGTAAGTGAGTACATACCACATTTGTCTTTCTGGGTCGGGGTTACCTTACTCTGGAAGATATTTTTTCCTAGTTCCATCAATTTGTCTGCAAATTTTATGATGACATTTAAAAGAACAAAAGAGCTGAATAATACTCCACTCTGTAAATGTTCCACATTTTCTTCATTTATTCTTAGGTTGAAGGACATCTAGGCAGTCTCCAGTTTCTCTTTATTAACAATAAAGTTGCTTTGAACATACTTCAGTAAGTGTCTTTGTGGTAGGATGGAGTGTCCTTAGGGTATATACCCAGGAGTGGAAGACAATGTGAGTGATTAACCTTGAATACATTGGCACAAGCGATAACTTCCTAAGCAGAACATAAGTTGTGCAGGCACTAAAACTGGCAATTAATAAATGTGGCCTCATGAAACTGAGTAGCTTATGTAAGGCAAAGGACACAGGCTAGAGGGCAAATGGTAAACTATAGAATGGGAAAAGATTTTCATCAACTTCCCATCTGATAAACAGCTAATATCCAAAATATATAAAGCACAGAGAATTAGACATCAACAAACCAAATAATCCAATTAAAAATAGGGCTGTATTAGGGTTTTATTGCTGTAAAGAGGCACCACGACCAAGGCAACGCATATAAAGGCAAACATTTAATTAGGGCTGCTTTACAGGTGGTGGGAAACATGGCAGCCTGCAGGCAGACTTGGTGCCAGAGTTGCCAAAAGTTCTAGATCTTCATCTTAAGGTCGCAAAAGGGGACTAGAATTCGACACTGGGTGGAGTTTGAGCATCGGAGACCTCAAAGCCTGCCCTGGTAGTGACTCACCTCCATCACCAACATCGTATCTTCTCGCACACAGTCCTAATAATGCCACTGCCAAGTATTAAAACACAGGAGTGCATGAGGGCCAAATCTATTTCAACCTCCACAAGGGTAGAGATCTAAACAGAGAATTCTCAGCAGAAGAATTTCAAATGGCTGGGAAACATTCACCATCCTTAGCCATCAGGTGTGCCTTTCCCCCAGCCTTGAGTGGCTGAGTCTGACCTGGTTTTGCCACAGTCAGCTAGCCTACCCAGGGTGGAGTCTTCAGACCTAGGTAAAGTCTATTGTCCTGCCACATCTGCAGCTTCCTGCAAGAAACCACTACAAAACAAGCCTGAGCTTGTTTTTCTGATGAGATCCTGAAAAAAAGCAAGAGATCCTGACATAGTGGGGGATGGGTTTCCTCCCTTTATATTCAGACCTTAGAAATAAAACATTGAACCTTGATCAGAGAACTTTGTTTTGGCTCTTATTTCTCTTGCAGGTCCTTCCCATCCATCCTCACCTTTCCTTTTAGGAAGCCAGTAACCCTTGGCCAATGGCAGCTACAATCAGTGAAATGCAGATCAAAACTACTTTGAAATGCCATCCTACATCTGTCAGGATGGTTAAGAACATAAACACAGCTCATGCTGTCAAGGATATGGTGTACAGGGAACACTCCATCATTGCTAGTAGATGTGCAAACTGGTACAGCTACTTTGAAAATGAATATGTTGGTTCCTCAGAAAATTGGGAATTGATATGCCTCAAGATACAGCTATTAATTTTTTATTTAAAAATTTTAGTTGGAGTACATATTTATGATATCATTTTCATTATTATTTAGTTTACCCATTTAAAAAAATTACAGTAGCATGATCATCTATACCATCTATACCTGGTTTTGGTATTTAGTTTTTCATGTTTATTACCATCATCATCTGTGTTGATTTGTATTTATTTTAAAGTTAATTGTTTTTATTTTTGCCCTATATTATTTATTGCTATCTCCCTCATGTCTTATTTTTTTAAGTTTTCATTTAGTTTTTCTTAATTTCTGGTTATTTTTTTAATTTTTTGTTTGTTATTTTTTTTTCTAATTTTTCTAGTTGGGTCTTGGGTGAGTTAGCTAAGGACATTTTTCAAACTGGGTGGCTTGAACAACAAAGATTTATTGTTTAACATTTGTGGGTTAAAATTCTAATATTAAGATGTTGGCATGGTAGTCATTCCTCTGAAACTTGTAGATGCAGTTTTCTTGTTCTTGGCTTATGATAATCTTTGGCATTTATGCATATAGAGATATTTAAGACCAAGCCCTGCCCAAATGTGTTTCTCTTCATATACAGAACTATCCTCAAAAAAAGCACATTCATATTGTATTAGAGACCTACCTTGTTCCTATGTTATATCTGAAATGGCACCATTTTCAAGTACAGAGTTTCTGGAGGCAGAACTGATATACTTGGGGACAGAACTTCAACATTTTTTTTTTTTTTTTAAATTTGATAGGCACAATGCAACTTGCATCAAGTACTTAGCCAATATCCAACTACAAATAAGTACATGTGTGTTTTTCTGGGTTTGGGTTCCCTCACTCAAGATAATCTTTTTTCTAGTCCTGTGCAAATTTCATGACTGTTAGTGCAGATTTAAAAGTAATAATCTTTACTCTATTCTGGATAGCTTCCAAATAAATGAGACAGAGACTGAATCTATTCTATTCCTTTAAGTTAATCTGGCTAACTCCCAGCCAAAATCTCTGAAATACTTGCATTTGAATATTGGTCTGGCTCTCTCTGCTCCAGGTATATCTTTGTGGCGTCTCCTGGACCATTTTCTCTCCCACCCCCAGGGAATCCTCTCCTCTCCACTCACCTTCTCCCTCCTGTAGCTGAGACAGGAAGTCCAGCCCTATTCTCTTCTGCTCAGCTATTGGCTGATCAGTTTATATTGACAAGTCAGAGGAAAAAATGCAAGCCATGTTTACACAAGATTCAGGCAGGAGATATTTAGAATAAGGAGTACAGTGTTATGTCTGGATGGCAACGAGATATCAGGGCAGAGAAATTGGCATTTGAATGATACAAGGAAAATCACTAGAGAGGATGCAATAACCTAGACAGCATGCCTACACATGCTATCATTTTTAAACAGCTGAATAATATTCCATTGTGTAAGTATACCAGATTTTACTTATGCATTCTTCTATCAAGGAACATCTGGGTTGTTTCCAGTCTGTGGCTGTTATGAATAGATCAGCAATGAAAATGTCTGAGCATGCATCTTTGTTGTAGACTAAAGTTTCCTTTGCATATATGCTCAAAAGTGGTACAACTGGATCTTGAGGCAGAATGATTCTCAACTTAAAGGGCACCATCATTCAAACAAAGTGCCGACCTACAAGATGGGAAAAGATTTTTACCAACTCCATATCTGATAGAGGAATACCATCCAAAATACATAAAGAACTCAAAACGCTAGATATCAAAAAAAAAAAAAATCAAATAATGAAAACAGAAGGAGGGTACAGATCTAAAGAAAGAATTATCAATCGAGGAAACTCAAATGGCTGAGCAACCCTTAAAGAAATTGTCACCATCCTTAGTCATCAGAGAAAAGCAAATCAATACTTGAGATTCAATTTTACCCCCGCTGGATTGGCTAAGATCAATAATACAACTAACAGCTCATGCTGGCAAGGACATAGATTATGGATGGCAGCATTCACTCATTGGTGGTATGAGTGCAAACTTTTATAACTACTATGTAAATTAATATGGCAAACAGCTTTTAAATCTCAATAATAGGTTAGTTTCAACCTGTCAGGAAACTTAAAATGTTATACTAAAAAGCCATCAAATCTGAACTAATATTGTTATTTAACATATCAAATGTACATATACAGTGTTTATCCTTTACATTTATATTTATAATTCATTACTACTCACAAATTAAACCACTCATAATTTGCGACAGGACATAATAGATTTTGAGATTACAAACTTAGTCTCAGACCTGTTTCATTATATTTTTGAAGAAAAATATGTAACAGTAAAGGGAGATATGAGCCTATTTTGAGAGAACATAAGCTCCAAGACTGTGATTGTCAATCTGACATATGTGAGATGGTAAATGATGTAACTACTCATTGTTTGCAAAAAGCATCGCAATTGAGAAGTAGATTCATCACTGTTAAAGGCAGGTGCTGAATGAGAAGTGAAGCAGAAGATATTCTGCTGAGATCTGAAGTAAAAGTAGACAATTTTTAAAGAGAATCTGAATTAATTCAGGTTATACTATACACACAAACACACACCACTATTTTAAAAGTTACATTGAAATGTCCATAAAACATTTTAAATAAAATAATTGTGTGTGTGTGTGTGTGTGTGTGTGTGTGTGTGTGTGTGTGNAACCTATATAAATCTTGTTGTTGAGCTTGGTTGTTCTTGCTTGTGTAAATGAAAAGGTTGTGTGTGTGTGTGTGTGTGTGTGTGTGTGTGTGAGATAGAGAGAGAGAGAGAGAGAGAGAGAGAGAGAGAGAGAGAGAGAGAGAGAGATTTTCATTATAATCCCCTAAATGGAAGCTCACACTTACTCTCTTCAGTCTTCATATCTAGAAATGTAAGGGGTAGTTATGATGCTGTGACTCAGTCTTCTCAGTTACCAGCTTATCCCTAGCACCTTCTCCCTTCCGCAGACACTGAAAAGTACACTGGTTTTACCTGCATGAGATGTTTCAGTAGACTTCATTTGTTGGCCTTGGAAGCTGGTGATCCAAGGCAGACGGGAACCACAGGGACAAGTTCTTTGATTCCAGGAAGGACCACACAAGGTAAGATAGGAGTAATTGTTACTGTCTGTGACCCCAGTGCTTAATTTTGTGTGGTATCATCAATAAGAAAATAAAGATCTTTTATTCCCTTGGTAATCGAGATTCAAACTTCCTCATTTAAGCCTTTCTTCTTGTTTAGCTTTTTTAGGTCTGTGGAGTGTAACACAGTACCTGTATTTTATAGCTCTGCCATGCTTGCAGACGGGAGCAAGTTGTCCTCTGAGAGACTCCACCCAGCAACTGACTCAGACAGACGCAGACACCCACAGCCAAACAGTGGATGGAGCTTGGGGACAGTTAGGAAGGTTAGGAGGAAGGATTTCTGGCCCTGAAGGGGATGGAAGCTCCACAGGAAGACCAACAGAGTCACCTAACCTGGACTACTGGGGCTGCCAGAGACTGATCCACCAATCAAAGAACATGCACAGGATAGACCTAGGCCTCCCTGCACATATGTAACAGATGTGAAGCTTGGTCTTCATGTGGGTCCTGAACAACTGGAGCGGGGGATACCCCAAAAGCTGTTGCCTATACCTGGGATAAGTTCTTGTAGCTGGTCTGCCTTGTCTGGCCTCAGTGGGCGAGGAAGCTCTTCAAAGACTCGGTGAGCCAGGGCATAGGAGGCCCACCTGCCCAAAGGAGAATTGGAGGAGACATGGGGAAAAGATTCTGAGAGGGGGAACCAAAAGGTGGGCAATCAGCAAGATGTAAAGTAAGTAAATAAAAAATAAATTAAATTTAATTTTAAAAAGTAAAAGGAAGATCTAAGTGTTTTTCACAAAGCACATAAAATAGGTTATGCGTAGGAATAGAGGCAAATAAGAATGGATTACTATAATTGTATTTTTAATGAAAATACTCTTTAGCACGAACCTCTAACGTGAAATTTCTGGAACACAGAGCTGATATAATTTAGGGAGGAGAACCTTAATTAATCAATTATCTTTCGAAGCAGACCACATAAGGCAAAGTAGGAGTGATTTTATACTCAATGTCCACCGTGCTTAACAAACCATCAAGACATTTGTAAACCTTAGAGCCTTATTAAGTATTCTATTTACAGAATCACAAAGATAGGACATCCATTAAGATGGTTTTTACCAGCTCTAAGTAAGGAGAGAAATGTCACGGTACTATTCTGACATCATAAGTGCTTGCCCAGTTTCCATGTCTGTGTCATTTCTGCTCACTCTAGGTCCTGTTGTGTGACAGGAATATGTGTTGTTAAGATAGGTTCTTCAGATAGCACTGTTCATTTATTTCACAAATATACTTGACTTGCTACCTTTCCATATAGACCCCAGTAACCTTTTATCAGGGTGTATCAAATATTGAAGCCAGTTGTTGACCAGTGGCTTTGAGATATGGTAATATCTGGGGGCACTGAGTTACAGTATTCTCTTCAGGTTGTGTGTATTGCAGCCATTCATAAAAAAATGAGTTTGCTACTGAGCCTATCTTATCAACAGGTAAGGGCACACAGAACATTTCTGAATCACTAAGTGTTCAAGAATGTGCCTAGCATCATTACAAATATCAAGACATTTGCTAAAATGTCTGGCTTTGAATATCAAGGTAAATAAGGACAAGGCACTGCATCTCTGAATAAAATCATCCTTTCTCAAGTAATGAAATATTCAAAGGAATAAAAATATATATAAGAATAAATGTTCACTAAGAGCTCACATCTCATAACTATGAGTTATTATACCATCACCAGGTAAGAAACATAGCCAAATGTGGAAATACTGGTTATTAATATTATAATATTAACATTATAAATATTGATAAATGCCTTGTAAAATACAAATTTGAAAGCAACAGACACTGCTCATATGTACTTTGTTCAACTGTGTATATTATTAACCTGCCATTTGGAGTTTTGTTTTTTCCATTTTTATATTATTCTATATTAACCCCAACTGGGGATCCATCCCATATGCAGTGACTAAACCCAGACACTATTGGTGATGCCAAGAAGTGCTTGCTGGCAGGAGCCTGACTAATACAAATACAGATGCTTGCAGCCAACCATCAGACTGAGCAGGGGACCCCAGTGGAAGAGTTAAGGGAAGGACTGAAGGAGCTGAAGGGGAAGAACAACAGTATCAACCAACCAACCAGACCCCACAGAGCTCCCAGGGACTAAACCACCAACCAAAGAGTACATATGGAGGGACCCATGGCTCCAGTCACATATGTAGCAGAGGATGGCCTTATCTGGCATCAATGGGAGGTAAGGTCCCTGATCCTATGAAGTCTCGATGTCCCAGTGTAGGGGAATGCTAGGGCGGTGAGGCAGGAGTGGTAGGTGGGTGGTTGGGGTAGCACCCTCCTAGAAGCATGGGTTGGGGGATGGGATGGGGGGGTTGTGGAGGGCAAACTGGGAAAGAGGATAACATTTGAAATGTAGATAAATAAAATATCCAATAATAAAAACCATACCTGTTCTAGTCGCCTTTAAGATTTTACAAAGAAATCATACAGAGTTTAGACTATAAGAGAAGATATAACATTAGCTAGAGTTAACCATGACATCTTCGGCATTGGTTCTTTCAGAGAGAAGAGCATCACTTATCTAAGCACCGATAGGGTTACACTATGTATGAATAAAAGAATGTATATAGGATGGTGTGGACATAGTGTTGCTGATCATCTTTTCCAATGTACATTCTACCTAAATCAGAGCCAGCTGTGGCTTTGATTGTCCTTGAACAATTTTTAAGTCCCAAACTGTCAGAGAACCTGGACGGAGAGACAATCTTTATTACGCAGATAGTTGCCATGGGAGAAGTTGTGCAAGTCATGGTGCAGCTTCAGGATTTGCTGCATTTTAACTGAGGTAGGAACAGCCTTACTCTTGTCCCAGTGTGCCAAATCTGCCGACCACCAGCTTTTGTGCATCCCAAACACATTTTGAATAATTTATGCTCTCTCTGAAGCCTGAGGTTATTTTAGGTTGGAATGCTTCCCTTGCATGCTTCTAATGACCTTGAGTATCAAATGTTGCCACAATCCCATAATACATTGTAGTTCAAATCAAATACACATTTACAGCATTTCTAGGACTTCTGTACATTTTAATGTTAATTATTTCTGAAACAGGGACATTGACTCATCTTGTCCTATCTTAACCATTATAAAATTAAATGAATGTGAATGTGAAAGACATTACCAACTTTAAAGCCATACACATAATATAAATGTTCCGCAGATACCCACAGGAGAAATGTCCCTTGCTTGTAAAGCAGTACACAGTAAATTGAGATGTGGTAAATGCCACATGTTTAAATTTTTCCAGAAAAACATCACGAGAATACATATATAGGAAAAACATCTAGATGTGCAATCCAATGAAAATTAGAAGTTGAAAATAATTGGGGATAATTGAAATATATTGTAGGGAAATAACAGAAGGTAAGATTAAAATTTTATTTTTTATAATTAATGATAATTTCAGTAACCTTTGTGTTTTTTCAAAAAATTATATTGAATGCAGAGTTGCAGAACACAGTCATTCATATATATATATTCATATATATATACATGTGTATGTGTGTGTGTGTGTGTGTGTGTGTGTGTGTGTGTGTATGTATATAATTATTCCTGTAGCTTAAGATCAGAGATCTAGAGATCTTTTTGGACGAGGGGTAGAAAGATTGTAAGAACCACAGGAAAAGGGAGTTTGCTGTGAGATTTTTGTCTCCTAGAAATGTCAGATGTTGCTTCCATAAAATCTTACCAGCAAGGCTGCCTAAACATGAGCCAAGCATGGACAATACTGATGAACATGCCAAAGACGGGCAGGCCATCAAAGGATGCTGAGAGTAGTAGAAATAGTCTTCTCCAGGGAAGAGCACACAAATCAGTGACTCATTACTGAATGATCAGTCACGAATACACACATACAAATGACATGTTACAGACTGAGCCGGTTATATCTAAGACAGTATACATACATGTGATGTCACAAATGCAATGTTTATAAAACTCAAGAAAATTCAGTCACAATTAATGAAAGAAGAGGCCATGAATTCGAAGGAGAGCTGGGATTGACATAGTAGAGGTTTTGATAGGAGGAAAAGATAGGGAAAATGTAATTATGTTATGATCTCAAAAAATAAAAGAAGTAACGGAAACATTTTGAAAAAAAAAACACAGCATATAATATAGCTCAACAAGATGTTAATAAGGGAAATCTTTAGGCATAGACATTAAGTGCATTTTCATAATATAAATGTCAAACCACACCCACTTTAAAGCTTAGTCAGCTACTACCGATGTGTTAAAGCCACATCTTCAACCTTCCTTAAAACTTTGACAGTGATTTGTCCCCAATGACCCTTTGACCCTTTCCAGGCACATTGTGTGTGTGTGTGTGTGTGTGTGTGTGTGTGTGTGTTGTTGTTGTTGTTGTTGTTGCTGTTGCACTTTTCCCTTTGCATTGTATTGCTTTGACAACTGTAATTTGAATCAGATCTGAAAGAGGTCCAGAATAAAATCTATTTTGATATTAAAACAAACAAACAAACAAACAAACAAAACCCCCACAAACTTTGAAGTAGTCCACCTCATTCTATGACTACTGGCTTAAAAATATATTATCATTCCATTTTACGCACCACACTAATTTGAATTTCTGATTTCACAGATTTTTTTTCATAACATTTTATTTTGTTGCTTAAATTTGTTCTGGTTTTATTCACTTTTAGTGCTGTGTTTGTGAGACTTCATTTATTTCACCAAATAATGGTTATTTTATCTAAGAATAAGGTTGTAATCTGATTGTTCTATTTTCTGCCATCGACTTCTGCTTTGAGAACACAGCTCTGTAGTGGTAAATAGTTCGGGCACTCTGAGCTCCCAGTGGGTGGACATGCAGCTCTGTACCTGCCCATGAGCTCTGGATTAACGAATGAAAGATACACACACACACACACACACACACACACACACACACACAGAGCATTATTTTTAATATTCCTTAGCCAGCTCAATGGCTAGATCACTCCTGAACCTCCAGGTGGCTCACACTCCCCTCCAATATTCCTGAGTTAATATTTGCTAAATCTATATTTCATCTCTGCTACTCCAGACTCAATCTGGGGAGTGGGCCAGAACCACTTCCGTCACTTTTACATGTCGAAGGGGTCTTAAGACTGATTTTACTGTCATGGAAACTCTGCCCTTCTCCTGTCCTGTGTTTCCTCTCTGAAATCCTCAAAGTCCCGCCTCTCTTCAGACATTGGCTGTTGGCTCTTTATTGATCAGTCAAAAAAACAATTGCTGGCAGGGACCTGAAGCCGCAGTGCGAATTCCCACGCAAGCACAAATCCGAACCTTAACACAGCTCTACTCCTAAATGATTCTTTCTAGTGAGTGGGCTCAGTGGTTTTGTTTTGTTTGGTTTTTTAATCTAGGTGAATCGAAGACATTGACTTCATTGACCATGCTTGCTTGTCGTTGTTGTTTGTTTGGAAGGTGGACGGTAAAATGAAAGCGTCACATATAAAACCCACCCGTCTACCCAAAAGTGACTACTGCAGCCAAGAGAATTCCTGCAAGCTGGCTGTGATAGATGTTGCTTCACAAGCATGGCTACAACATTAGCTCTAATTTTCCACAATCGGCATATGTCTTTGTGACTCCAACAAATAGGGGTTCCATGAGCCTTTTCCTGGGATCTAGTTTAAATATGATTTCGAGTTGCTATCCATTTTTTTTCCTGGCAATGGGATGGTTTCATTTCAATAGCTATATAAAATTGCATTTTGTGTGCACCATGTTTTCTTAACGATTTATCTATGGATGGACAGCTAAGCTGTTTTCCATTTCTGGGCCACTGAAAACAATACAGAAAAGTGATGATGCACATTCAAATATTTCTATGATATGTTGCCTTAGGCATGTACCCAAGAGTGGTATAGCTGGGTCATATGGTTGTTCTACTTTTGGTTTGGAATAAACCTTCATTTTGATTTCCATATTTAACTTGCAAGTACACATTTGTTCTCAGAGTAAATAAAGGGGCCCCTTTACCCACATTCTGACTAGCATTTATTATTCAAAGCTTGAAGAAGGACAGATAGTCTGATTGGAATGGGTTAGAATCTCAAAGGAGATTTTTTTTATTAGATATTTTCTTTATTTACATTTCAAATGTTATCCCAAAAGTTCCCTGTACCCTCCCCCACCCTGCTCCCCTACCCACCCACTCCCACTTCTTGGCCCTGGCATTCTCCTCTACTGGGGCATATAAAGTTTACAAGACCAAGGGGCCTCTCTTCCCAACGATGGCCAACGAGGCCAGCTTCTGCTACATATGCAGCTAGAGACAGGAGCTCTGGGGATACTGGTTAGTTCATATTGTTGTTCCACCTATAGGGTTGCATCCCCC
>NC_034608.1:56526777-56558043 GCF_900095145.1 Mus pahari | reverse complement strand
ATAAGGCTGCTATGAACATAGTGGAGCATGTGTCCTTATTACTAGTTGGAACATCTTCTGGGTATATGCCCAGGAGAGGTATTGCTGGATCTTCCGGTAGTACTATGTCCAATTTTCTGAGGAACCACCAAACTGATTTCCAGAGTGGTTGTACAAGCTTGCACTCCCACCAGCAATGGAGGAGTCAAAAGAGATAATATGTATTTTCCTGATGTCTAAAAATTCAACTTGGTGAGTCTTCCTAGCTGAGGTCATAGATATTGGAGAGACCATTCCTCAAATATTTTACCAATAGAATTAATAATTACAATACAATTTTGACTTTTAAAAAATCTCTTCTCAAAATAATCTATAGCTTAAATATCATTCGAGTTTTACTGCTAGAAATCATTTTGTGTGTGTATTTAACTGATGTCTGACCTTTGTTCTAAACCAAGAACAAAAGGACTCTTGGTTTAAAGGCATTCTCTTTCAAAAGTGTGTTGAGCCTGGCAGTGGTGGCACATGCCTTTAATCCCAGCACTTGGGAGGCAGAGGCAGGTGGATTTCTGAGTTTGAGGCCTGCCTGGGCTACAGAGTGAGTTCCAGGACAGCCAGGGCTACACATAGAGAAACCCTGTCTCGAAAAACCAACCAACCAACCAACCAACCAACCAACCAACCAACCAACCAACCAAACAACCAAACAACCAAACAAACAAAAAAGTGTGTTGAATAAAATATCTATAGCACTAATAGGTGTCTATTACCTTAAAGAAAGTTACTGAAAACTGTTTTTACTTAATTGTACTGAATCTTTTTATTAGAGACGTAAAATTTTATGACAAAACAGAAAAGAGGAATTCTACAGATTGAAACATATGCAATTTCTGTCCTTTCTTATCAAAATGTTCAATAAACTTTATTAATCACATGATTCAAATTATAACCCCCAAGTCCTGTTGTATAACACCCATTTCACATGTGACTCTTTCCTTCCATTTTAAAAACATTTTGCCTTTAGTAGGCGTGGTTGTTTATAAAACTTCTACAAACACTGCTGGTAGAGTCTTTATGACAGTTAAACAATATGCAATGAACAAACGACAATACTGAAGCAGGCAGAGGTAAAACTGATTTAAAAATACATTAGTCAGATGTTTCTAACAAATAAGTTGTAACAAAGGGCACAGCTTTCTAGGAGGCATATTGATTCTGAAAATCCACTAGTGTACCAAGAAATAAATTGCTGACAGATTTAGCTTAATGATCTGAAAACTTACTTACTGGATCAAAATCTGGAAACGGCCTATTTCACTGTGTAGACAGTGGGAGCAGTCAATAAAACACGGTTACCTTATATTCTCCATAATCAATATTTGAAAACCAAATGGGCTATTCAGACGTGGCTAAGGTTATCTCTTTATTTGCCTCTATAATTATTTGTGTAGACGTTTGTAAACCAAGATATAGTGAATCATTGGGTGTTTATATATACTACATTAACACAATTATAATACAATCATACACACATACATATCACACACATTTGTGTGTATATGTACATATGTGTGTGTGTGAGTGTGTGTGTGTGTGTGTGTTTGTGTGTGTCTATGTGTGTCTTCATCTCAGATTTGGCCCTTGTCAGATGTCACTTGTGTTTTATAATGCCTCTTTTTCTCTTAGATTTTATATTTTTTTATTGAATTCAAACATAATTCAGTATTGGAATTATAATTCATTTTTTCAGTGCCTAGAAATTTATGTAAAACTAAAATCTTTAGTGATTGTAGATCTTAAATTTAGATATTTAAGACTAAAGAATGTGATTTCACATGAATTTCCTCTTACTTTATATGCACACAACATAAAATTAGAGATTAATTGGGACTTTGTGAAATTTATTCATTTCATTAAAGTCACTCAAAATATGACATACATTTTGAGTTTTACTTTCATTGCAAAGTATACTGCTTTGCACAGCTGTCAGATTTTTAAGACATAGTTATGGTAAGTTATAAAATATGTATTACCATTTTGTAGGGAAAGCAAACATGGGTTCAAAGAATAAATTGTGAGGGCTTCAGCACTTGGGAAATATGTAGCTTAGGAGAGTGTAAAAAACAAGAAATGAGTTTACTGCTGAGCACTGATTTTTTTACAGTATGTTAAATTATGCATTATTGCTGTTAAATGTGTTAATATTTTATATATCTAATGTTTCAAAATACATAAAATGAAAATTTAATTTCTGTTATGTGTGTGTATGAAAGCTCTCTCAATGTTGCTACAATAAATAGAACATCGAGTCTAGAGTGCTGGTTTTAATATATTAAAATCCAACATTACCTGCTTTTATATACACTCTTTGTAGCCATAAATATATTTGTGTCCTAAATCCTCTGCAATGATACCAGGCACTTCTCAGCATTAAGCATTAGAGTTTATGTCTCACAACTCTGTTGGAGGCAACAACATAAATTTTATTGAGATTAAGTCAAGGTGAGGCTAATCCTTGACTCTCCCCCCCCCCCCAATGTTCTAGAAGAACATCCTCTTACTTGTTTATCTAAGTGGCAGATAGAACACATTCTTTTTCCCCCCTCTCTCATTGAACACATTCTTTGTAGTGGCCTCAACAGTCTTTTCCAGTCATGAGTGGCCTTACTCTGCTCTGGAGGGAGGGAATGTGGACAGGGTGGGAGGGCAGTGGGGGGTAGTGGGGAACCTGATCTGGTATTGGGTGAGGGAAAAGGACTGAAGCCCTGAGGGCCAGCAGAAAGAATGGAAACAGGCAACCTCAGGAAATAGGAGGTTGGTGAGGGGGACCCAGAATGCACCAGAGACCTGGGAGGTGAGAGACTCCCAGGACTCATAGGGAGGGACCTTTGATGAAATGCCCGACAGTAGAGAGAGGGAACTTATAGAGCCCACCTCCAGCAGGAAGACAGGACATCAAATGAGGGATGGGATTGCCGTCCTACAGTCACACCTTGGACCTATAATTGTTCCTATCTGAAAGAATTACAGGGATGGGAATGGAGAGGACCCTGAGGAAAAGAAGGTGCAGTGACAGGCCCCAAGTGGAATGCAGCTCAAAGGGAGGTCCCAAGGCCTGACACTATTACTGAGGCTATGGAGTGCTCACAAAAAGGGATCTATCATGACTGCCCTCCGAAAGAGTCAGATGCAGTTATTTACAACCAACCAATGGACAGAAGTAGGTGACCCCTGTTGTTAAATTAGGGAAGGCTTAAAGAAGCTGAGGAGAAGAGCGATCCTGTAGGAGGACCAGCAGTCTTAGACACTGGACCATCAAACAGACAGCATACAACAGCTAATATGAGACCCGCAACACACATAGAGTAGAGGAATGTTGGGTCTGTGTTCATTCAGAGATGATGCACCTAACCCTCAAGAGACTGGAGGCCCCAGGGAGTTTAGAGGTCAGGTGGGGTGGGGGGGTGGGGACATCCACAGGGAGACAGGGTGTGGTAGGAAGGAGGTGTGGGATGTGGAACAGTTGGAGGGTGGATGGGAGGGGCAGGGAATGGAATATGGAGTACAAAAATGAATTACAAATAAAATTAAATTAAAAAAAAAGAAACTTCTTTCAAGCTGACCATGATGGGGCAAGGCCTCTTAGCATCTCTCTCTCTCTCTCTCTCTCTCTCTCTCTCTCTCTCTCTCTCTCTCTCTCTCTCTCTTTCTCATCGGAATACTGGAATACGCATCTAAATAAACTGGATCCTCACAAATAACCCACATAAATATCATATCCCCATCTCCAAATCCATTATTTTTTGTTTTTTGTCTGCTGACAATGCAGTTACAAGCAGTTGTTAGGGGTCCAACATACATTTTGGGAGCTGAACTCTAATCAGACCAACTAAGAAACCTGAAAATTACACCGTGCAGCCTTTTGAGCTAACTTTAGGCTATCCGGTGCGCCTCAGGATTCCAGCCTTGATGAGCTTACCCTCAGGCTACTGTGGGCTTATGATGATGCCTGTCTTTGAGTCACTACTGCTCCTGACCCCTCATACACGTCTGTATAAGACAGTCCACCAACAGAACTCATTGATTTACCACATCAGTCTTTGGTCTGTGTTCCATTTCCTATCTGGAGTGGTAGATATTTGTTCTTGTCTCCTAGGAATTGTGTCTCACAATAGGTATTTCCTGGATTTGCTCTCATGCTCTTGAAGTAAGGAAGGCATATAGATTTCAGTTCACTTAGATGATATGTGATTTGTTACTAAAGAGGGATTGCGTAGATTTGTGCCATTCAGACTAGTACTCGAACCAAGAGATTTTTCTCCTTTATATTATCCTAATTTCTCATCCATTACAGCCTACATTTTCTGTCCTTCTCATATGTATTCTCTTCTCAACATGCTGTTCAGTATGTTTTCTTTCCCAAAGATGCCTACTGTACAACCAATTTGATTGTTCCAGTAGAAGTAAAGATTGGTTTACAGATTCATAAACATGACACATTTTTGATCTACTAAATTATTTGTAAGGAAACCCTTATATTGATTTTTCTATAATATCATCAAAGTTTACTCTAAAATCTTCTGTTGTATTGAGCCTGTTGTTTTAATGGGAATTCCAGAATAAATGAATATAAATTCATTAGTTGTTCCTCTTAAAATTTCCTAACGAATTCACTATATGATTTAAAAGTATCTCCAGAGCTCCCTGGGACTCAACCACCAACCATAGAAAACACATGGTAGGGCTCATGGCTCTAGTTGCATATGTAGCAGAGGATGGCCTAGTCGGTCATCAATGGGAGGAGAAGCCCTTTGTCCTGTGAAGGTTATATGCCCCAGTATAGGGAACTACCAGGGCCAGGAAGTGGGAGTGGGTGGGTGGGTGACAAGAGGGAGGGGGGAAGGGATAGGGAGTTTTCTGAAGGAAAACTAGGATAGGGGATGACATTTGAAATGTAAATAAAGAAAATATCTAATAAAAAAAAGAGTACATATAAACTTTGCTGAAAGCAGTTTCCTACTTTGAACATTCATGGACTGTAATTCCTTCCCTTTGTATGTTCTATTCATTTTATTTATCTCACATGTATAACTTGAATTCAAGTTAATAAAGTATTCTTCAAGAAAGTAGAGTGGAAATTGAATCAATAAATAAATGTGCATCAAGCAATGAGTTCTTTTAGTCTTTATGTGCATTTATTATTGTTCATAATTTAATATTTATTGAGCACTAAGAATCACAGTCTAGTTAGAACACTGAAGTAGATGCTATCTCTTCCCAGAAGGCTCATAATCTCTCTGAAAATGTAATTTTTTAAGGTGTCAAACTTAGCCCTTACTGCTACATAAATCAAGATAGAAGGTAAACCGTAAAGTTCATACAAAATTTGTATTAGACTTTATTTTTACCCATAAAACCTTAGCAAATGTCTACACAGAGGATAATTTCTGGCCAAAAATATGATTGACATGCCAGAGTATTAACTAAATGATATGGCTTTGATATTGGCAGAATGACATTATAAGGTCGAACTCCAAGTGAAGTCAGTTAAAGCTAGATTGAAAGGAAAAGCTGTCTGACCCAGACTCAAAGTCATCTATATTTCCGAGCATTCCAAGTAATCTTTCTCACTGAAAACGAGGAGTATCAGATGTGAGATTTTGACAAACTTTTAACTGAGGGTGTGCGGCTTTGACACGCTTAACTGAGGAATCTGATTAAGTCACAACTTTATTCATAAGTCACAACTTTATTCAAACTCAGAGCTGATCTGGCAGGTAGTACATGCTCTTGCTTGTTTTTTATAAGTTAGGTATGGTCTGAGTAGACTAGGACTGCCCAGAATATATGGATGCTTATTGTCTAAAACCATACCCTAACGTTCAGTGTCATGCTTCGCTCTGGTCCAACTTGGAAGTTCATTCTTGATTATGCCCAAATGAAAATCAACTCACACTGATAAAGTGGCAGGCAGAAAGCTACCAAGAGCTTAGCGTTGTCTTCTGTTTATTTATTTTTTCTTCATAAGCTGATGGATTTCACATGATACCTTCAGTGTTGGAAGCAGAACACACTTCAAAATGAAAAAAAGACCATATATTCTAAAATTTCAAACGGAAATTCCATTAACAGCACTATTTGATATTCTGTAAGTCAAATATTTATAAGGAGGATTCAGCTCAGGATTCCTAGATTTTAAACCAAAGTTCCCATTCTAGGAGTTGATAAATCTAGATCAACTCCACAAGCATGATCCTTACTTACTGAAAAAGAATTCATCAGTTACAGTAAACTGGTTTGTAAGTAAATAGCTGTTTCTCCTCTGAGTATGCTTGAACACTTGAAGGAATGGCCCTTAACAGGCAGTAGGAAACATGCTGTCAGTTGCTTTTGCCTTCAAATTATCAGAATGTCTGGCTCAAACTGGCTTAGTATAAGACTGATTACACTTCATATGAGAAAGTAGGAGAGACATGGTTGTGGGTACAGTAATTCATGTTGTGGGTCCTTCATGTTGACCAAGATTCCTCATTTTTACAGCTTCATTCTCAGTTTCAATGTCTGTTTCATAGAATCACATACCCATTCGTTGGATTGTGTTTGGTAAATAAAAGCAAGTGTGTGTGTGTGTGTGTGTGTGTCTGTGTATTATACATATATATCTATGAGAGTGTGTGCTTGAGTGTTTGAGGATTGTATGTACATGTATGTATATCTGTTTCTGTGCATGTGCATGTGTGCGTGCGTGTGTGTGTGTGTGTGTGTGTGTGTGTGTAAAGACCAAGTATGGAAATTGAGTCTTCCTCAATTCTTTATCTCATCTGAAAAACAAAGTCTCTCACTGATTGTGGAGCTCTTTAATTGCCTGATTCCATCACATGCCCTATGTTACTTCGAGTACTACTTATTTCTTAGAGCAATTATGATACAATTATGGAAATTCGTATGCATTTGTGGTAATTTTGTTTTTCTGCACTTGTTTAGAACTCTTCCTTTTGTGCAGGACTATTGCCTTTCTGGAAGTCTATCTTGCCAATTTATCACATTTAGATTTGAAATGATTTAGAGCTCCTTGTAACAGCAGGTAAATTAAAGTCAGATGATAAGATCTGGTGAGATAGAAAGTAGAATCAATAAGAGGAAGACTTTGTAATATGTTTATGCAAATTATGATATATAGACAGCAAGCAATGTGTAATATAAAGCTGTTGGCTTCAAAGAGAAAGTTGAGTTACCTGAGAAAAATATTTGATGTACTCCAATTTTGAACAAAAATAATAGATTATTGTGGTTGTTAGAGATATTATAAGGCTAAATGTGAAAGTGAACTTCACATGGTCAAAGCATGTACAGTTTAAAGGAAGTTCATCAATTATAACCCATAAATATAAGAAAAATGCCTAAAGTCCATTGATTTTAACAAAAGAATATTCAAGAAAAGAAATGTAAGCATAACTTTACAGAATAAGTAGTAGAATAATCTACTGATAATTGATTAAAATGCATGTTCGAGTGTAGTATTGATTGTTTCCTTTTAGAAAAACATTAAACAGAAATGCCCCGGGCTTGTTTAAATTGATTTAAAACCAACCTCTGTCTTTATCTACATAGCTATGATAGAGGTTTTAATGCGGAATATCATTGAAACAGCTTAGGTCACATTATATCATATGTTATAAATAATAGTACATATATAATCAAATTAGATAAGGTAACTAAGAAAACTCACTGTCTGCACGAACAGTATTATTGATAGACATACACTTTTATTCAAAATGTCAAGCTTGTTTGCAGTTGTTTTTCATGGAGAATCGAACTTCAAATGTTATGTTTTTGGAGGTAAGCCTGTGTAGTAAAATAGAGTTAGAGCATATGTAGACATCTCAGCTCCTTCTCAAACCTTATCTATTGAACTCCTTTCCAGCTTTTATCTAGCATAGCGACTTTCATTTTATTGCTCAAATCATTCATTTTCGCTTTAATAAAATATTGATAAAAGGGGTGAGAAAAATCTAATCCTTTAATACAAGTACGTTGAGAAACAGTGCAATAAGGAACAAGGATTTATCTGTTCTAATCTTTGACGAGACTGGTGACTAATGAAACTCTAAGTACCTACAAAAGGAGGTTAACTTGAAAAAACAGAAGTCATATTTAAGTGTGTAGAGTATATCTGCAATGATATCAAGTCCCAAGAGATCACTACTTCAAAGCCAATAATTATAACCCCAGAACATCCTAACACCTTTTCATTAACTGGTGGGTTTGAGGAAAGACGAGAAAGAAACGGAATGATGGAATTTGCGTAGCAATATAGCAACAGAGATGAGGAGGACCGGGAAGTATTGCAAAAGTGAAGAATGCATGGAAGTGGGCACTTCCAGAGAACATGCTGTCCTTGCATGACTGAGCTTCGCATGTGTCTCATGGTACAGGAGGTAAATCCATACTCAACTGATTTTATATTTGGTAAATCAACACATAATTCTGAAGGAGAACTCACCAGGCGTGTGAAATAGTTTTTATAAATTCATTTGATATAATTAATGGAATTGTGTCATGAGTTGTAATACCATCATCTCCATGTTACTTGTGATGAAACAAAAGTAGAGACATTTGTCCTCTGTCTCAATTTCTTTTCCTATTGTGAAAAAATAATCTGACAAAAGCAGCTTAAGGAGGAACAGGTATACCTTCATGGCAGAGACTTCAAGGCCATATCCTGGTGAGAAAGCAGTTCACTATATCACATTCCATGTGCCAATCCTGAAACATTGGAGTTCAGTCATGACTATCTATACTGTATAATTCATACAAATGATAGCCCTTATTTTATGTTTCTATTTTAAGGACTCACAAACAAGCTTTCTTACTTAGTTGTTTATTTTGAAATGTTCACTGTATATACTATATTAATTATACCTTATTTATTTGTATGTGTGTGTGTGTGTGTGTGTGTGTGTGTGTGTGTGTGTTTGTGTGCATGCACAGGCCAGTGCAAACACAAAATAGGTGATGAATTCTCTGAACTGAAGGTACAGGTTAATAGATTAAATACCGCCACTTTAGCTGCTAAAAACGTTACAGCGACAGAAAGTCTTTCTTAAATGACTTTCTCATTATTTCAGCACTCTCAGTTTGGCTTGGCTTTTGAATCCTGGCAAGGAAAATGCTTCAGCGATAGCAAAGAAGAGATGAAAGCTTTTGTTAAGCTTGTTCTGGTAAGTAATGCTCATCACCAAATTGAAACAACAAAAAAGAGATGCATAAATGGGGAGATTTTGTTTTATATTTTTCCTTCATTTGCAAACTTTAAAGCTCTGAAATCACTGATGGAGAATGATCTAAATTTTTATTTTCTGTCTTGCTGCTTTCTCTGCATCTGTCCCTTAGCTACAAGTGAATGTTTATGTCCTATGAAAAAGATAGAATATGGTTTATGCAACAGAGTGTCAAATCATTACAAGGAGTACATTACATTGCCAATTTTATAAGGCCCTACTTAGTTGCTGAGATGAGAAAATTACATTCAGATGAATACAAACTATCATTGAATGAATAATTACATCTCCACATTTTTAATATATTGAATTGAGAACATGTAGGACACTTTTTTTTTTTTTCTGAAGCTAACCCTTTAGCTATGGTTTCATTGAAGAACATAATCTGAGAACAAAATCTATTGCTCCTGTCATGGTTCTCTGAAGGCTAATAACTAGCTTTATTGGAAATACTGAGGCACATTTATATCCCCACTGCTGAAGTGTGGTCACTGAAATGCGGCAGTGGGAATCACAAATGAGCACCCACAGACCCAGCAGGCTGCCAGCCTCAACTTTCAATTACTCATTTTGTAGATTATGTGGGTTCTCAGTTTCTCTTTCTGTAAGGTTTTATATGCGTACCATGTCCCTCAGAGGAAAGAAAATATCAAATATTTTTTTTTTCATAGCCTAGTTCATTGCGGGGCTTGATGAAGCAGTAGTTTACGGATATGGCACAAATGAGACTTCTGTTATTTGTGGGTTTCGGTCAGTATTTCCATTCCATTCTGCTGTGAGATGACTGTGCTTAGCTTATAGTACTCAGAGTGATGTTGTACTCAATTTTAAGTAAAATTTACTATGGAAAAAGCCATAGCCATCCGTCATGCTTATGGAATCTGAATTTCTCAGATGAGTCCTTTATAAAACATGCTTGATCATTTAGAAAACTGAAAATGTGGGTCATACTTTATCTGGGAAGAAGTGAGATTTAATTTTGTTGTTGTTATTGTTGCTTTTTTTTTATTATTATTCCCAATTGAAAAGGTCAGTAACACATTCTTTACTTTGGGGTCATTTATACTCTTAATTTAAATCAGTTTTCATACTAAAACACGTCACTATAATCTGCTTCCATGCTGACTTAATCATGATTTCAGCAAACAGTACAGAAGTTTTTAAAATTGCATGCTTATCTTAGAATAGATACTTTGAATTATGTGATTTACAATTTAACATGACATTGCGTAGACTAATTTTGATTGTTTGATCTTGTTGTTGTTCTTGTTGTTTTAAGAAAAAAAATAAGTCAGTGATTAATGACCTTAATAAACCCTGGAAACAAATGCTAAACAAATATACCACACTGAGTTCTATTCTGGCGACACAGTCTTAAAACCAGTGTTGTTGAGCACAGGAAGGATTGTCACTCCCTACGGATGATGTGTGTGATAGAACTTATAATTGACATTTTCAAATCAACCAACAAAAGTTAATTATATGGTTTGCATTATAGGCATAGAAAATTTGGCCAACTTTACTTCTTACTGAATCTAGTCTTAAATATTTATATTCATTGCTGCAATATGTCTTAGGGCTCATACATTCTATCATTCATATTTTTTTAAAAACTTACTAGCTTCTCATTTTGTGTTAACCACTGTTTTCAGTAGTGGACAAAGGGGATTTCACAGAGCACTGTTCTTGAAGTTAAGGACAAACAATAAAGTAAATATATGATTGGTTCTGGCAGGCCTTATTAAGGCATAATCTGATTGCTTACCTGTCTATATTGATAGTTGTTTGCTTCTTTGTCATTGAATGAAAAATATACCCTAAGATTAGATTTTGGTATTTTGTTCAGGTTGCCGAATTCTAGAGACAGCCTCAGGTCAGTGGGCTCTTGCTTACTCATGTCAATCATTGTTTGTACCTGGCTCTTTTTCATTTATACTACTGTTTGTTTGTTTTTTTTTTTAATTGGATATATTCTTCATTTACATTTCAAATATTATCACCTTTCCTGTTTCCCCACTCCCCAGAAAACCACTTTATCATGCCCCTCTCTCCCTGCTTCTATGAGGGTCTTCACCCACACAACCACCCACTTACACCTCCCTGCCCTCACATTCCCCTACATTGGGACATCCATCAAGCCTTCACAGGACCAAGGGCCTCTCCTCCCATTGATGCCCAACAAGGCCATCTTCTGCTACATATGAGACTGGGGCCATGGGTCCCTCCATGTGTACTTCTTGGTTGGTGGTTTAGTCCCTGGGAGCTCTGGGGGCATCTGGTTGGTTGATATTATTCTTCCTATGAGGTTGCAAACCCCTTCAGCTCCTTCAGTCTTTTAGAGTTCATCCATGTTACAGAATTTTAGAGTTACTGATTGTTTCTTGCTACAATAAGAATGTGTACATGCCTCTTGCTCCTCTTTTGCTCTCTTGTTTTCTTGCTCTTTCTCTGTTTCCCTTCCCCCCTCTCTCCCTATACCCTTTCCCTCTCTCCTTCTACTTGTTAATGGGCTCTACTTCTCCTCTCCTCTCCTCTCCTCTCCTCTCCTCTCCTCTCCTCTTCTCTTCTCTTCTCTTCTCTTCTCTTTTCTCTCCCTCTCTCTCTCTGCCTTTCTCTGCCTCTACTACCCTCTTAACGCCCATTCCCTTAATAAACTATATTTTATACTAAAAAAAAGAATATGTCCATGCAACTGTGCTACCATTAATTCTTAAAAATGAAATCCATTATGAAAGTATTTGCATATATGGAAAGAAATAAAGGAAGAAGTAGACTTCACTACTTATTATGGTAATTGGGTACTCATTCTATAAATCATACTTCAGCTGTTGAACCATCATGGAGTATACAGACACTTATTTGATGTTAAGGAAACAAGCATTAGTTTTAGGCAAATTAAATCTAGTCACTAACAGAAAGGAATGGTGATCCAGTTACAGTGTTGGAGCCTGATGGAATTAATGCATTTTTTTTCAAAGAAGTATCATAGAGGTAAAAAAATTTAGACTCAATCTAGCTTTATTTAACTATACAACAAAAAGGAACCATATATAGGTATATGTAAAGGAGTGATTATTATTTTCTAAATATTTATTTTTATTTGCACATATGTTTACAAGCCCATATGAATTTATGTGCACCACATGTTCATATAAATTTGCACATTTCTGGAGGCCAGAAGAGTGCTTCTGATCTCTGAAACCGCAGTTCATGGTTGTGAACAGCCATGTAAATGTGAGCCAAATGTGGGTAACTTGTAAAAGCAGCAAGTGTTCTTAACTGCTGAGCCATCTCTCCAGTCCCAAATGAGTACACTGGAGTCAGGGGCAGACCTAGAAATTGGCAATGATTACAATTGTCTGAAGTAATAGTTACCCTCACCCCCAGTACTCAGCCTGTGAGGGTAGATTTTTACAGGTAAGGATTGTTCTGGATAATTCCACTTTACTTATATTTCTTAATCTACCCAGATAGCTAATAGCTCTCCTCTTTACTTCAAGTGCTCTATTTTTAAGGACATATCATCGCACTTGATGAAAGGGGAAAAAAAAAAAAAGAATGTTGCTAAGGAACACAAATGATTATTTTGATACTGTCTTATCTGCATAGGGATAGCACTGTATCAAGTTGCATCCTAACTCATGTTTTAGCAAGCAGTGGATTTTTTTTTCTTTTTTTAGTATTTATTTATTTGTGTTTGTGTGTGATGTTTTATGCACACCATACTCATATAGATGTCCATGTTGTTGAGACAGCCTTAAGTCTCAGTAAGTGGGGTTCCATGGGTGATGACAACTGAACAAGCATCCTCTGCAAGAGTGGTAAGCATTCTTAATCACTGAGGCATCTCTCTAGTCTCAACCGTTGCTTTTGAACTCTTTACAAAGAATTGCACATAACTGAAATTTTTTTGCTGAGAAGAAAAAAACAAACATGTTTTACCAACAGAAACATATCATATAAAATTGTACTATAGATTTGCCAATATTTATTCATTGTTATAAACCAGAAGTCTATATAACCTAATTAATATATCCATAAACACATCTAAGTAATTTGAGGCTACTTGATGAATCCTAAATTCAAATATTCTCCCCCAAAATTAATTCTAACATGACATTTGAATGCCTGCTCTTAAACATGTATGCCACCTCTCTTTCTCTGTCACACACACACACACACACACACACACACACACACACACAAACAAAATAAGTAAAACAAAAATTAAAATATGACCAGTATATTGTCAAAGTTTATATGTATACTTTGATACATTGTATACTTTATGATATATTTTTCTTATGATTAGGATTTGTTCAGCAACTAGTTATAGTTGTCAATGAAGAACCTAGTCATACATAAGTTTTTGCGACTTTATGGGGCAACATGTTCAGTATATGCAAAATAGATATTAAAGTGTAATTATTTTTCTATCATCTTTCCCCTTACTACTGAAAGAACTAAAGATCAGAGATATTCTTCAAGATTGCTTGTCATTCAGCAGAACAAAAATTGTTAATACTTTAATATTGAAAGTACAGTGTTCCCAAATAAGTGTTAGTGAGGGAGATTAAATACCTTGAAGATAGTATTCTTTAATTCCTCTGAGAAAAGAGGTTCTATTATACAATGTCAAATATTATATTCCTAGTTTTCTTAATAGGAGCATTTAAAGAATGTCTGCCTAGGGTAGCCAACTGATGGTTGGAAAAAATCATACAGTTTTGCTTTTTTTCCTCTCTTAAGATTTTATTTAAGGATTGCCTCAACTCATGGGTTGTTTTAAAGAAAAATAGAGCTGTTTTTGAATGGTAAAATTCAAAATATAGCTAAGTCTTAATTTGACTGTGTACTGCATCTGCAGGTTTGTGACCACACAGGAAAACTAGCCTCATTATTGAGTGCCACCCTCCATTTTCTCTACAGTACTTGTAACACATATATAGCATATTCCTGCCAAAAGGTAATAAGTGGGTTTTATGAATAATAGTGAATACTTAGTCCATCAGCATTTTCACTAGAAGAACTGAAAACATGATGAGAATAAGATAAAATCTATGTTAAACTGCACAGAATAATTCACAGAATATTAGGGGGAAAAGCACCAGTGTTTTAGAATGATGGTATCTCAAGAATATTGGCTATATTGAGATAAAGAGAGAAAATTCTAGCATTTCTTTAAAACTTCAACATGTCTTTTTTTTTTTTTACATAAAAATACTTATTTATAGATGTTATAGGTCTTAGACTACCTATGGATTGCCTCATAGTCTCCATTTTACACTTGGCAACGCATTCATGTTTAGCCAAAGAAGAAAACTTCAAGTCTGGCTGCATGAGTTTGGAGTCTTAACATATTTTATAGCCTTCCTAAACCTAAGCAAACAAATTGTCTTTTCTGACAGAAAATAGATCAATTCAAAATGAACAAAAGTTTTAAAATACCACTCTAAAGGAACAGTTTAAAGTTAATATTAATTTTTAAGTTAAGAACAAAAACAAGATATCAGAGTTCTTTCCTTCCAGAGATTCAGAGTTCAGTATCTATCAAGGTAAGAGGTTAAAATCAATAATTTTTCAGTAAACAGTTAAACAAATAGAACTTGAAAATATTGAGCAACATAAAATGTTAAATAAAATAATATTTAAATACTGATTTATAACTAATTATTATACCTAATTAATAATATAAAGTACTTCAGGATATTAACAACTCACATATTCCACCATCATTAACAGAATAACTTGGCTCAGCATTCAGAGAGATTGATGATAACCCTCTGCAATTTAAGCAACAGCTTAAGTCATTTAATGCTCAATTAGCAATTTGAAAAGTTCAATTAAACATAAGGCTAAGTTTTAAATGCTTAAATAATGAAGAAATAGAGCTAGTGAAAGACATAACCAGAAATAGGAAAGGAGGGGTCACAGATGACATGATACTATACTTCAAGACTCAATAGACTGCATCAGAGAGTTTCTTTAAAACTGCAAGAAGGAAAATAAATAGTTTCTGGAGTAGGGGTAGCTCAGTGGTTAGGAGCACGAACGGCTTTCATAGGTAACCTGAGTTCAGCCCACCATATCCAAGGAGGTTGGCTGCTTCACAGTGATATTTAAATAGCAGCTTTGGGGAAATGGACATCCTTTAGATTTTGTGTGCACCTGTACTTATAAATGGGCACACTCTGACCTGCACACATATAGATACAATTAATAATAGAGCAAATATTTTTAAAAGTGTAAACTTAAGTATACCAATAATAAATTTGCTGAGAAAAAAAAAAAACAAACAAGAAAAATACTCTTCATGACCAAGAAAGTCAAGGATCTCTGTAATGAAAATATTAAGACCCCGATAAAATGTGTCAGTGGAGGAAAGACCTTTCCATGCACTTGGATTGGCAGAACCAACATTATAAAAATGGCTGCAGGATCAAAAAGAACCTATAACTTCGATGTAATCTTTAAAATTCCAAGAATATTCGACTAGAGAAGACAACCCTTAAATCCATATGCAAACACAAAAGACCATGAATACCTAAGACAATTCTAGGAAGAAAGAACACAACTGGAGGTATCACAATTACCAACCTCAAATTACTTGATGAAACTATAAGACAAAACAAAAGCAAAACCAACCAAACAGAACCCCAAAGAACTAAAGTCCCAAAGACTGCATGACAGTTTTGTCAACCAATGGAGCATAATAGAGGGCCAAGGTAAAACCCCATACAGCTATGGTCACCTACTTTTGACAAATGTGTCAAAAACCCACACTGTTTAAAATGATAGCATAAAAACCCAAAACAAACAAACAAACAGAACCACCAAAACGTATTAAATAAACAGCGCTAGGTAAATGGTACATTCACATTTTCTCCCTATATACAAATTAAATCCAGTGACTGATATTTTAGATGCCAGCAAACATAGTTAATACACATCAATTTACAAATAGGGGAAAGAATTTTTTAACAGAATCCAGTATCCCATGAAACAATAACTCAGATTATATCTAATTAAAATGTTTCTTTACAGATTTTAGAAGAATAAACAAACTGTCTACAAAATGTGAAAAACTCTTTGCCATGTAAATATCAGAATGGAGGATAATATCTAAAATATATAAAGAACTACAAAAATTAAAACAAACAAAAAACAAATTAAATTGCCAATGAACAAATAAGTGGACTAATCAAATCAACAGCCATTTCTCAAGAGAAGAGAAAGAAGTAGCTAAAGAAGTATTTTAATTAATTTTCAGCATCCATAGCTATCAGGTAAACACAAATTAAAACTACTTTGAGCTACCAGCACATCCCAGTCAAAATAGCTATTATCCTGAAGATTGATAACAGGCAACAGCCGAGCATTATCTCACTACAGGTACATCATCTTCTTGGAACCTAAGGTACAAGCAACTACAAAGCAACTACTAATTAAAGCTGATGAATTAGTTACTGTTCTATTGGAGTGATAAAACATCATGACCAAATCAATATAAAGACATAGGGATTTATTTAGGGTTTACCATTTCAGAGGGACAAAAGCCCATCACCATTTCTGTGGATAAGCAAGAGTAGTTGAGAACTGAAGTCATTAACTACTAGAAAAATCAGAAACAGTGAACAAGAAATAGCAATGTCTTGAGAAACCGCTAAACCACCCCAAGTGATGTATTCCTCCAGCTCCTAATAATTCCTAAGCTCCCAAACTGGAGAAAACGTCCAGACTGTAGTGGACACACCATTCAAACCACAAGAGATGATCAAATTCTATAGTGTACAATATTAACAAAGAAGAAACAATTTTTCTACATTGTATTATTTCTATTGTATAATAGCAATATTTACCCCACATTGTTTGTTTAGCGGCTTATATAGTATCTCTCTTTGTTACTAACATTGACCCTCAGGCTTTTTTTTCTGTCAGCAGATGAGGAAAGAAACAAAGGGCCCACAGCCAGATATTTTACACAGAGAATGTCTAAGTTGGAGGTTTCAATCAAATCCCTTCCCTCAGAATCTGGGAATCCTGTGGAAGAGGAGGAAGAAAGACTGTGAGAACCAAGAGGGATGAAAAACAGGACAATAAGATGCTCTGAATCAACTAAGCAATATGCAAACGAGCAACCTCAAGTCTCCAGAGGTTAGGAGCACATTGTATCTTCTCCCACTGAGGCCAGACTAGGCAGTCCTCTGCTGTATATGTGCAGGGGCTTTGAACCAGCTATTGAATGCTGCCTAGTTGGTGATTCAGTGTCTGAGAGATCTTAGGTGTCCAGGTTAGTTGAGACTACTGGTCTTCTGGGAGTCCTGACTATGAGAATGAATGGGTCTATAACTCTTGTTCCTGTTTTTTGGACTCTTTTTTTTTTTTTCCTTGTTGGGCTACTGTGTCCATATAACAGGTTATTTTGCTATATCTTATTTATTTTTATTTTGTCGTTTGCTATCTCTTAGAAGTCTGCTCTTTTCTAACTAGAAACAGAAAGGGAGTAGATCCATAAGGGAGGAGAGGTGAAGAACAACATACAGGTGTAGAGGAAGGGGTATCTAGAGTCAGAATATATTGTATGAGGAAAGAATCTATTTTCAACAAAAGAAAAAATATAAAAATAAAACAAAATGAAATTGATTCTAAGAATATGATGCTATCTTATACAAAATTAACCTATTTCCCCAAAGTAATTTGCATTTTAATTTTAAAAAGGGAGTTATAGGATTTAATTGATCTATTGGGAAAAAAAGATAGTTAAAAAAAAGAAGTCACTCTTTAAGCCTGTATATATGGAAGGTATTTCAAATTTTAAATTTTTTTTGTCCTTTATGCATAAAGATAGATTGAGTTGAAAACTTTCAAATAATGTAAAAGCTAATATATTTTCACATTTACTCATTAATTTATATTGTGCATTAAGTATGCATTGACAATTTATCATTGCCAGCAGTTAAGGGACTACAAAGGTAAATGGTAAATAATTTAAAGCCTAATATTATCATAATGAAATGAAAATATAGACACCTTAGATATATAGAAGTGAGAATTGTGATTTCATTCTGCTATTTAAAGCTATCACATGTTTTCAAATATAAAACTGAAAAATAGTAGAAATAATGGTTCAAAATTATCACAATAACATCCAATAATCATATTAGTGAGTTATACATGCACACACATGCTTAATTAAGATTCATGAGAGTATTCAAAAGTGACAAATATTTTAGTCTTATACTTATCTCATAGATCTAAGTCTTCAAATGTTAAGGTCATAATACCTTAAAATGTAAAATAGAACTGTACTGTAGAAAAGAAAAAGAAATAGGGGAATAATATCATTGGAAATCTACAAGGAACTAAATGAAGTCATAAAGATTAAAGTATACAAAGTTCCTTGAAAGGGCTTGAGTCTGAAACAGGCGTTCTAACTAATACAATAATAGCATTCTAAAATGAGATAAAAGCATGCCACCAATTTCAGGACATAGCTAAAATACCTACCCCAGGCTAACAAATATAATAATATAAACAGAGTATTAGCATGTGTGTTAAGGTCTGAGTAATATCAAAAAAAAATGTAGCATATAAGTATATGTTAGGGTTCTCCACTGCACATATAAAGTATATGTTAGTGTTCTCCACTGCACAGAAGAAACCAACAAAATGGAGAGATGATGAGGTAGACTCTAGATAGGTAGGTAAATAGACGGGTGTGAACTTGGAGGATAGAAATGCAAAACTGTCAAAGCTACTTTCCCAGCTCTAAGCCAAACACTGAAAGATGAAAAGAACTAATGACTGGATTTGAAGATCCTCTAGGTGTGAGGAGGAATCCCTTCTTAACTGGGTGAGGTTACAGTTCTAGAAAGCAGAAAGAAAATTGTTAAACATGCAGACCTCTTTTTCTTTTTTTTCCTCAAGGGAAAGAAATAACCAACACCTTTCACCCAGAAGGCTGGAGTGGAGGTTGTCTAGCATCTTGATATTTTGCTATTCCATGGAGCCAGCCTGCACCAGAATTCCCATAAAAAAAACGCTCTCGCACTGTTGAGGCCCTAATCCTTGACTTTGTTTCTCAATGACTAGAAGGGACCCTTCTGAAAGATGTTCCATGTGATTTGCATTCTCTGACAGTAGATCCCATCCTGATACTATTTACAAACAACTCCTCCCCAGGAACCAGTTTTTCTATCAACAAGAACCATTCTTATGGTAAAGATCGCAAGTGCTTGCAGAGGAGTTTCTATGTAGCCATGCCTGAAGATTTGTTGTGATGATTGTCAGCCAGAAACCTTGACCCAAAGTTTTATTGTGTTAAAATGTGTAAGAAAGATAAATGGCATAGTCAGACTCAAAAAGTTTTCGTCCTAGCACCTGCTAAAGTGGTGCTGACCCGAGTTTCATTCTCTTTTTCTTTTTCTTTTTCTTAATTAATTTATTCGATTTGCATTCTGATTGCAGCCCCCTCCATCCTCTTCTCACCCTTACAAATCGTCCAACCCCATTATCCTTTCCCCTTCTCACAAGAGAAGGGGAAGCCCCTCTTGCCGTACCGCCTTGATCTGAGATATCCGATATCAGGACTAAGCATGTCCTCTCTCAATGAGACCAACCAGGCAGTCTTTTTAGGGGAAGGCACTAGAGTCGGAGACAGTCCAGGCTCCAATTGTTAGAGGACCCACATGAAAAACAAACTGCATATCTGCCACAAATGTGTAGAGGGGCCTAGCTAGGTCCAACCCCTGAATGCTGTTTGCTTAGTGGTTCAGTCTCTGTGGGCTCCCATGGTCCTAGTTTATTTGACTCAGTAGGTTTTTGTGGTATCCTTAACCTGTCCAACTTGCTCAAATCTATCCCCCACTCTTACACAAGAATCCCTGAGCTCCTCCTGATGTTTGTCTGTGGGTGTCTGCATCTGTTTTTATCTGCTTCTGGATGGATCCTATCAGGAGAGAGTTATGCCAGGTTCTTGTCTGCAAGCATAGCAAAGTATCATTAACAGTGTCAGGGATTGGCTCTCTCCCATGGGATGGGTCTCATGTTGGACCAGTCTACAGGAGTGACCCTAGATGATAGTTTTACCAGCGGGAGATATGAAGACTGAAGTGGCTACTTCCTGTAGGCATTCAGGACTTCCATTAGAAAGAGTGGGGCATTAACCCATGTACAAAACTTTCAATCCAAAATTTGTCCTGCCTACAAGATATGCAGGGATAAAGATGGAACAAAGACCTAGTTTTATTCTTAACCTTCGGTAGGTCATTCTCCTTTCAGCCATGATGCTTGCAAAGACCCCCAGAATGTGTCTGGAAGGCATAGGCATAACACTGCCCAGTAATCTTCTTAATGCAGCCTATTGATTTGAATGTTAGTTGCACTTAAACTTTTCTCATAAAATGTCTTGAATGATGTCTGATCAAATATATGGTTGCTCATACAAATTTAGCAGGTAGACACAAAAGTAGCCATCACATGATAGTGCAGCTATTTCCTCAGTGGGGATATTTTGCATGGTGAAACTTTTTTGTCATATATAAGAACAGTCACAATTTCCCTTCCTGTCACACCTTTCATTGGGTACTATCCTGCTAACATTGAGATAGATGACTTCAGAATACTTAATTATGTGAAAGGTAAATAAAGATAGAGTCTTAGGTGGCCTTCCACTTACATGCCTCTTTTCATATATCTATGTATCCTAGGAGAGCAAGTATTCTTCCCCTATAGATATAAAGTGGGCAGTGAAGATTACAACTGTGTATACTTATATCTTTCATGGGAACCAGAAGACATGTACACATACCTATATATGAAGTGGAAACTTCTGGTTTGTATGGAAAGTTAGTTATGTCAAATGATGTTTTGCTAGGGACACAGGTGAAAGAATGTCTTGCTAAAGCACACACTTGAACAAGTATTTTCCCAAAGCAGACACAAGTGAATGAATGTTTTCCTGAAGCAGACAGGTCAAAGGATGTTTTCATTTAGCAAACATGTGAAAGGATGCTTGATGAAGGAGTACAAATATGACCCTACAGATAGTGGGAGATAAGCACTGAACATTGGTTTGGTTTGCTCCACTGTGCTATTCTTCGCTAATGACACACGTGCATTTGTTCAGTTTACATAATTGTTTTTGAGCTCAACTTGTGGTGATGTTGCCATTGAAAGAAACTCATGCAAGAACTGCTTGTGAGCTTCCTGCTGTAGCTTGAGGCATCCGTGCCTCTCGTCAGGTCAATTAGCTAGCCTTGTGGTTTCTTCAGGATTAGACTACAGCTGCTGGTTCATGCCTAGTGTCTTTCTGCTGAGAGGACTGGACTGAAGTTGCTGGTTTGTGTGTGTTGTCTGCCTGCCTAGAGGACTTGTCTGCAGCTGCTGAGTGATATTTGGTGTTTGTTACAGGACTGAACTGCTGCCAAAGAAGATTGAGCTCTCCCCCAAAGAACTATTTTTAAACAATTCCACTTCCCCAATATCCTAATAACTTTTCTCTTCCACTGCCTCTGGTGGGTTGTGGGCAAGAGAAGAGGTGAAACACTTATTAAAAGTAGGTTGCAAAAAATGTATGCATAATTGTAGGTGTATGGGTGTCAATGTGTATATACATATGTGTGTATATGCAATATATATCTTTAAAATAACAAATTTTTAATTTTTGAAATATCTCTGAAAAAAATTACTTCTACATGAACCAATGAAGAAATGCTGACCAGAACAACCTCAGTGATATTATGAAAGTAAACATCTTGACTCAGGCAGTGCTGGAAAGGCAAACAGATGAGCCTCAGAAGAAAATCCACAATGTACCCTGAGATTTCTGTCCTGCATAAGGGCAGATATCACCTCAGGAACATTAAGTTCTTGTATTTATGTTAAATTAATGAGTAATTAACACATAGGCAACTCTATAGTGAATTTGCTTTATTTAAATAGTGTACTTGTGGTCACTATTAGTAAGAAATTTATTTATTCTAGCTCTTCATATTTTAATCTGTGGCTGAATTGTCAGTAACTATGAATCTTTCTCTATGAACAGCAGTTTCTGATATGGAGTCCAGGGCTGTGGTTCTTGAAGAAAGTTGACTTCTAACACAAAAGAGATTTTCCTACTTGCCATTGTTTGTTGGGAAAAACAATATTGTTTGTCACAAAACAAAGTTACATACTAATGTAACATGAATTCAGAGGCATAACTCAGGCTTTGACATAGTAAATGTGATTCCTAAAAGGAATTTTAAGGCCATAGCTATGGAAACTTTGCAGATAAATGAAATAGGAAACTCCATGTGAACACATTGTGATAAATTAATATGAAAAATTAATGTTGTAAAACAACAATGGCAAACCTCTTTCATATCTTAAGATTACAACGTGAAAACACATTACATTTAATGTAGTCATTTCATCAACAGAACATTTTCAAGTCGAAATATGAACTTTCTCTAATTGATTTATATTGCCCAAACCAAGTAGTTTGTAGGTTCTATTTTTCCGCTCAAAATTTGCAAACATTTTAAGCAAAAGCTAAATCTTTTCAGCTTCCTGGGACAAATGCTCTTGTTGAATAATCATTTGCTTTCAGAGGGGGGGGGGGCGAGAAGGAGAGAGAGAAGCACAATTCACACTTTCTCATTCTACATAAAACCAATTCTGGACTTGATGACAACCCAAGTGCCATCTCCAGTGTGCATGGTTCCAAGAATGCTTTGCTGAGAAAGCCTTGGTTTTCTGCGTTCATGGGGATTATAGAAAAGTTTCTTTCTCCTCACTAAACACTACAGTTTTCTTTTGTTTTTAATTGGATATTTTCTTTATTTACATTTCAAATGTTATCCCCTTTGCATTTCTCCCCTCTGGAGCAGTCTATCCCATCCCTCTTCCCTCTGCTTCTATGAGGGTGCTCCTCTACCCATCCACCCACTCCCACCTCCCCACCCTCACATTCCCCTACACTGGGGCATGGGGTCTTCACAGGATCAAGGGCCTCTCCTCCCATTGATGCCCAACAAGGACATTCTCTGCTACACATGTGGCTATAGCCATGGGTCCCTCCATGTGTACTCCTTGTTTGGTAGTTTAGTCCCTGGGAGCTATGGGGGAGGGGGTCTGGTTGGTTGATATTGTTATTCTTCCTATGGGGTTGCAAACCCCTTCAGCTCCTTCAGTCCTTTCTCTAGCTCCTCCATTGGGGAACCTATGTGTGTATCCACCTCTGTTATTTGTCAGGCTCTGGCAGGGCCTCTCAGGAGACAGCTATATTAGGCTTCTGTCAGCCTGCACTTAGCATTCACAATAGTTCCTTAGTTTAGTGACTGTATATTGGATGAATCACTAGGTGGGACAGTCTCTGGAATGGCCTTTCATTCCGTCTCTGCTCCACACCTTTTCTCCTGTACTTGCTCCCGTGCGTATTTTGTTCCCTTTTCTAAGAAGAACGAACCAAAGCACCCACAGATTTTTGGTCTTCCTTCTTGAGCTTCATGTGGTCTGTGATACATGAAGATACAAGATACAGTTTTCTTAAAGCTATGTATCTCCTTTCTTTCAAATATATTGATTATAAAATTCAGTTAGGATACTCTGGCCTCACTAAAAACATCACGTGCCTTCTTACCTGAGTGACTGCAAAACAAACCTCTTTCCTTTAAATTCTTCACCTTAGCATTGCAGTGTTCCTACTTACATTTTACCACACGTGGATATAAGTCATATTTTGGGAAATGAGTGCTCAGAACATGCATTGCATGCCTCATCACAGGCTGGCAAACTTAACCTCACATTCAGGGCACGGTATTTTAACTTCTTGTGGGACTTGACATCTGAGTGGCAAAGAAGGATGTTGTCTAGCTTATTCCTTTCATGGTGTGATTATTACCTACAAGGGTATATTCTCCAGCTCAAATAATAATAGGATTTTAAAAATTCTTTCTGTAACTCACTGGGCTCATTTGGTACTGGTGGGATAGACATGACCCCAAGCTGGTAAATACTGTATATCCTAAGTTAGCAAGGAAAGAGAGAAGGGACATAGGGTTTATTTCTAGCTATGCTGCCTGGATGTAAGTGCTTTCTCTAGTGTTTTTATTGTGTTCTTCTTCTTTTGTCTCAAAATGATGTCATTGCTCTGTTTTAGTGAAAGAAGTTCAAGAATGCCTTCACAAGGAACCAACATGGATTCTTGCTAGTTTTATAGCACAACCCAATTTAGAAACTATTTCTAATAAAAACATTAAATTTTAAAATTTTATTTCATATAACTGCAAGGTACTATTTTTTTCTTATGGCTGAGCACTAGATTGTAGAATTTCAATAATTTTCTTACATACATAAGACAGGGCTATTAATTAGTACTTGTGGTTTGTTGGTTTATTCAGCAGGATTAGTACTGGTTTGGGGACAACATTGCCACATAAAGCTTCTACAATCCAAAAAGTACACACAAAAGAATCCTCCAAAATATCCTATTTACTCTGGGGGGATTTTCACTTACATGTAATAACAATAAATCATAATAAGCTGCCACAGACCAGGCCCAGTTGGCCCCCCTCAGTCCATGGGAATCAGAGTCTCAGACAGATGGGCATAGAGTTGGCAAGAATGGGGTGACAAACAGACGTGGCAGGAGAGGAATGTGTTAGATCTGAATGTAATGTCACAAAGTGAACACCAGTCTTATATAATACAGAAAACAAAGGGGTAAGATGTCACAGCAGGCAAAGTACATTGGAACAAATACAGAGGAATGACTTCAAAGGGACTTATAGGAACCAGGCAATGTTTACAGTAAAGATAAAACAGCCCTGCCTAGGGTCAGCTAATTACAGGTAAGGATTTCACACCCTAGTCACAATTTGCGCTACTCCTTTGAGCTTTGTGAGAGCTAGCACCAAGGGGTTCTGCTCTAGCAGACCTTCTCATGAATAATGCAATACCGCAACCCCCCTATTTCCTAGGCATTGGTAAATTCTTAAATATGAGTGTAACTTGGCTGTTCTTTCAAGTATCTGTATGGCATCTCCATTTGTCAGAAGAATTCACCAACTTGCTTCTAATATGCAATGTAGTTTGCAATACCTGGCTGAAATGAAGATTGTAAGTATACTTTGCTAAGCTTGCCCTGAGATTTCTAACTCTTATCCAGTAAAATACTGTAAGAAAGCATGCAAGACCTTCCACCATATTGCAGGGACAAATCTGGGGGATTCTAGCTATGGGAATGCCAAGGTTCCAGGAGGCTAAGTTTCCTTGAAACTCTGCCTCAAGAATGCTTCCAGGTTTCTAAACCAATATAATTCACTACTGGAGTGGATGTAGCAATTAGCAAATAAACCATTTTTAACAAAACAATGAAAAGTATACTAAATAAAATATCAATTTATAAAAATAATCTCAGTACTTATTAAAATATGAAAAGTAATGGAATCCTAATGTCTTCATTTTCTAGTCTATTGAAAAATATGGATAAATATGAGAGTATATTTTTTCTTATAAAGACTAAAAATCTGAAAAAGTTTTAAATGCCTAGTATGGGATTTTGTAAGTAGTCTCAATAGGCTTTGGCATTCTTAGTTTCTGTTGAATTTCAGTTTTAGAACATTAATTACATATTACCTACTTATAAGCATACTCCATAATTATAATTATAAAATGTGATTAATCACACTAATTATAATATTACTACACAATGTTTATTAGCTATAAAACTGACTCTTTATAACTTATGGAGTAGGAGTGACTAGTTTTTTTTTTCTTTTTTGCTCAAACGGTTTTAATTTCAATAATTTTATTATAGAGTTTTACAAAAGTATGATAGATAGACATATTCTTTGCTCATATAATTTCTATCAAGCTAATATTTTGGTGGCCTAATATAACTTGATCACACTTTATCAATCCCATATAATTTTTCTAGGTACAAGCAGTTATAAATCTTAGGTATGCAGCTGAATAGAAAGTTGTATCTTTGCTAGCAATAAATCAACAAATCCAATTAAGAAAACTTGTAACTCCTAAATTTTGAAAAGATAGTATAGTCAGCTTTCAGTTTTATGGGATCAGCAGTTTAGAGGAAGTACACATAAAACAAGCTTAAATATATTATTCAAGAAATGGACCATAAAATCCCGTTGTTTAATCAGCAGAGAAGATTTGTCAAGGGAATAATCTGTTACATGGCTGCTGTCAGTTTAATGTAAGCCTGCGTCTTGGTTTGTCATGCTCCTGGTATCTTATGTTGAGGAGTAATAGGTTGATCTCTTCAGCAACCATAGGTAGGAAATAATTGTTTTGCTTAGTTTGATAAAAATGAATGTAGCTTATGTATTTATGTTTGAACCTGTAATTGGATTAATGGCTACTTAAGAGTGAATATTGGCTTGGTGATCAATAGAATAATTTGCCCTAAGTTTCCTTAACATATGATTTTTATAAATACAATGAATATTTGAGTATTACAAAACTTTGCTTGTTCAGGTTATCATAATCCTATTTAGAATGATCTATACTTCAGAGCACATGCAGTTTCTGGCTTATAGAGCATTGGTGGTCAGCATATATTCTTGTCTTCACATAAAATTGCACTGAAGTACAAATGGGCAGAGTAGCCCTCTAATATACTGCTAATGTGAATTTCTATCATTCAAATGTCTAAAATGTTTTATTAATTAATAGGATAATATTCTAAAAGGAAGCATGTATATGTAAAAATCATTTAAAATATTTACCACACCTTAGATTTTGTGAATATTGCTGCAATATATCCTGGTGTACAACTCTCTCTGTTATACATTGGAATCACAAAGGTAAATACCCAGGAGTATTACTGTTGGGTCAAATAACATTTGATTTTTAGACTTTTGTGGTACTTTCATGCTGACTGTAACAGTGGCTAGACTAATTAGGTTCTTACCAAGGGAAACAAGTATTCCCTTTGTTAGTATCCCTAACAACATTTGTTCTTGTCTCTTATTGATCTATAATATTAATACAATAAAATAGAATCCCAGTGTAGCATTAGTTTGCCTCTCCTATCCTGTTAAACATTTTTATATATTTGTTGTCCATTTTTACTTCATCTTTCTGGAACCATCTGTTTATTTCTTCTCCAATTAAGGTTTGGCTGTATTCTGGATAATGATTCTATCAGATGTACAGATTGAAAACATAATTTTTGATGTTGTAGGTCATTGAAAATGCTGTGTTTTCCCCACTGGTTTTATTTCCTTTGTCAAAGATGAAATGACCATAGGTGTGTGGGTTCATATCTGGGACTTCAATTCTATTTCATTGGTCTACCTATCTGTCTCTGTACCAAGACTTATGTTTATTTGTTTGGTTGGTTTTTTTTATGACTATTGCTCTGTAATATAGCTTGAGGTCAGGGATGGTGATTCCACCAGAGGTTCTTTTATTGTTCAGAATGTTTTTTTGTTTGTTTGTTTGGTTGGTTTGGTTGGTTGTTTTTTTGTTTTTTGGGGTTTTTTTGTTTGTTTGTTTTTCGAGACAGGGTTTCTCTGTATAGCCCAGGCTGTCCTGGAGCTCACTCTGTAGACCAGGCTGGCCTCAAACTCAGAAATCCACCTGCCTCTGCCTCCCAAGTGCTGGGATTAAAGGCGTGCACCACCATGCCCAGCCCAGAATTTTTTTTTTTTATATCCTGGGTTTTTTTGTTATTCCAGATAAATTTGACAATTGCTCTTTCTATCTCTGTGAAGAAGTGAGTTGGAATTTTGGTGGGGATTGCATTGAATCTGTAGATTGCTTTAGGTAAGATGGCCATTTTTACTAAACCCAGTAGCAAATTGTCTGTGGTACTATAAAAGAGGCTAACACACAATTACTGCTGCTGTTATCAATACTGCATAAGTATTCAGCAGACATCATTTGTGACAGAATTGTGAAGGGGAAAAACTGGGACAATATATAAATAGAAACAGAATAAGAGAAAGGAAGGCTGCTGCTACACATTCGCAGAGTCACATTAGTGAAGCTCTATGTCGCCTCAACTTGACCCCACTTGAATGCTCAAAGTCTAGAGAGAAAATGACGTTTCTCTCTACCTTTCTTTCAAATTTCTCCATCTATAATATACTTCCTTTTAACTTCTGCTCCTTGCTTATGATGCTTTTTAACATAAAATAATTTCTTTTAACTAAAATCCTTATTTACAAGTTCACATTCATTTGTATCTGTTGAAGCCTTTCCAAAGTAATTCCATATATATATATATATATATATTTGCTTTTTGTTTTTTGTTTTTTTTTGTTTTTGAGACAGGGTTTCTCTGTGTAGCCCTGGCTGTCCTGGACCTCACTTTGTAGACCAGGCTAGCCTTAGCCTCAGAAATCTGCCTGTCTCTGCCTCACAAGTGCTGGGATTAAAGGCGTGCGCCACCACTGCCCAGTTATATCAATGTGTATGTGTTTGTGTAACAAAGTGACATGCTGGTAGTGGTTGTTGTTGTTGGCGGTGCTGTGTGCTTGTGTGTGTGTGTATCACAACTCTGGTATAACTATTTTCTAATTTGGTATATGGCATATGATATCATATATACTATATCATAACTATGATATAAGAAGTTTTCATTATATATTTTTTCACATCTATTTATTTTTATTAAAAAGATTTATTTATTTATTATATGTAGGTGCACTGTAGCTGTCTTCAGACACACCAGAAGAGGGCATCAGATCCCATTACAGATGGTTGTGAGCCACCATGTGGTTGCTGGGAATTGAACTCAGGACCTCTGGAAGAGCAGTCGGTGCCCTTAACCGCTGAGCCATCTCTCCAGCCCTCACATCTATATTTTAATATTACTTCTTTTGTTAAGGTTAGCTGCAGTTTATTTATTCAAAACCTACTTAATGATCTGATATAATTTTTTTCTATATGCATCAATAGTGAATTTTTTTTCCAACAAAAATTTCCAGTAAATATTTTTAAATTCTTGTGAAATCATTTGCTGTGCAAGTGCTGGAATGAATGGAATGCTGCTTCTCTGCTCCATTCAAATACTTCTTCATTTTTCATTGTGCTAAAGTAAATTCTAGTTTGTTTTCCCCCCGAGGCTCCCTTGATAGCAGACTTCTTGGGAGATGCAACCAATGGTGAAGATCTCACATTAGATTGACAGGTGAAGGTGGCAACATCCTTTTTGTCTGTTTCTTTAGTATCTCTGGTGGCAGCAGATGTGGCATATGGAGTTGAATTGATGACCTAGTGGCAGCTGTAGGTGGCATAGCTGCCAATGCATGGGGATTTCAACAGCACCAGTGATGTGAATGCACAGTTTGAGTTTGTGTGATATGGCAGGCAGAGCAAATGAAGGATCTGTGTCTTTAGCAGACAAGAGAGTGTGTGGTCTTATGATGCTATTGAATGCCAGCATGGTACTTGAAAGACAATCTTAATGCCCATAGTATACTCTTTGTTGCAGTGTTTTCCCACTTTGGTGTTTCTTGTCCCAATGGTCTAATAAATTTGGAAATATTATTTATTTCCAAATACTATTTATTAGAAATAAGTATGGAAAGTCTCATAACAAATTTAATTTTAACTTAAACTTCCTTCACCTGCAATGTCTGCAGTTCCTGCTATTGGTGATAGAGACCAACAGAGCTTTCTACTAGTTTTCTGTTTGGGGCAGAAATCAAGATCGTACCCCCTCTCAAACAGGTATCACTTCTTTCCCAATTTCATCCTATAGAATTTTGATAGACTCAAGACAGTTCATCTTATTTCTACACAGCCTTCATTGATAAAACAGTTTCTGTTGTACTGACCTGAACTCTTCCACTTTTTCTCCTTCTAAGTTTCTTTTTAGAACAACTCATATTCATTACCCCAGACTAGGTTCTGAGGGTATTTTGTTTAGATAGCTCCATCAATTTTAATACAAGGATCTGTCAAGATGTTCTGTGGTGCTTGATTATTTTTCTTAATATAGAAAGCATACAAACACCTGCATTTCATATAATTGAAGATTCTTACATTAATCAAGCATTTAAATCTCAGGTATACTGAGATTGAGTTATGTAAAATAAAATGAGTCCTTCCTAATTATGTAGTTTAAAAGGCATTGGCAATGTATGCAAATTTTGTGGCCAAAGTCCTGTATGCCCATTTATGGGTAGTTCTTCTATCCTACACTTGGCCCCTTGCAGCCATCAATGTGTCCTGTTTTGTCATTCCTGTGTCTTAGAGCAGTTTCCTCTGTAATAAAACATCCCTTCCAGGAGGGAAGCTTGCAAAAAATCAGAAATTAATCCAGATACTGAAGCTCATAAATAACTCATAAGTCTCAGGAAGTTCGGACGATGACTGAGATCCACAAGGTTTGTGCCAAGGTTTAATCAACAACAGGATCTGCTGAGAAAGGTGCTCTCACCTGTGAAGCTGCCTGCAAGGCAAACAGAGGGCTTGGGGAAACAGCTCTTGAAAGTCATCACCCAGGCTCCAGTGGTTTTCTCAGTGATGGGTCTGCCAGTGATTCATCTGCACACACTCCTGCAAACAAAGAGAAGTCATACAGCTTTGTAAAACTTGAATACTGACCACTGTATACAAAACATAGGTTTAGAGCTTTGGTCAAAAGTACTTGTCAGTCCATCATATGAATTAATCAGTTTACTCACCGACATTCTGCTGTTTTCCATACAATCCATACTTCTAAAGCCCATGTATTGAAACAAGTAAAGGCTAGGCATTGGTGTGACTGTAGAAGAACCAAACAAACTGATTCCTTAGGGAGAATCTTGAAGTTAATGCAAATATACATGATGATTCATTTTAAATCTACTATATAGATTAAGATTAGTTAGTTCTACTTCCCATGAGCAAGTAAATAAAAGTCACAAGGAGGAACCTGGAGAAAATAGAAACATAGAAGAGACTCGATTTGAAAATCAAAAGTCAGGGAGCTGAAGGGGGTCTGCAACCCTATAGGTGGAACAATAGGAACTAACCAGTACCCCCAGAGCTCGTGTCTCTAGCTGCA
>NC_034608.1:56495617-56526510 GCF_900095145.1 Mus pahari | reverse complement strand
AAAAAAAAAAAAAAAAAAAAAGAAAGTCAGAAGACAGATTCCTTTGGGTTTGATGATTCCTGGCCTTTATGAAAATGCAGACACAAGGGAAGAGAGATCATACTGAAATTTTCCTTTATTTAGATGTCCGGTTGATGAAACTTGTGAAGGGTTTATTGGCAACAGATATCAGGTGATATTTAAAGTGTGTAAGAAACAGTTAGTAGTGGACCCTGAACAATTGGAGTGGAAGTATTCTTAACAAAGACCCAAGTTAAACTTCTACAAAGTCTAGTTTTCATTGTCTAGTGTAAGATATTATGAGTATTAAAACTCTTTCTAAGATGGGACTTTGCTATTTCATTTGTAACTCTTAAACTGTCAAAACAAGATTATGATTTGCATTCAAAACTAGAAAAAATATCATTTACATCCTCTGTGGAGTCTGATCTATATTTTATAATCTTGACAAGATGAATTTACTTTTGTCTACTATTACTACAAAATGTAACGTTTTTATGGTAAGCACACTTTAATTTTCTAATATACTATCCTCATTTCTTGTTAAATATGTTTTTTCTTTTTATAGCTAAGAACGTAGATAACTTATTATGAAGTCAGTAATGGGAAAACAATTCCTTTCTAAGCTTGTTACTAACAGGCCGTTGATAAATGTATTGAATTAGCTTGACAGTTTTATAATATTGTGTCTAGAAGCATCATTAAATTAAGGATAAAAGGAAAATGCTAGATTTATAATTAAAAAAAAAACAGTATATTCTTAATATGCACCCACCTAAACATGCACACAAAAAATACTTATTTCAACTTTAAAACCAAAGAACTTTGATCTTGTAAAACTTGTATTTATTAATTTCAGCTATAACATCTCATCATATAATAACTTACATTATGCCATTATAATATAAAGGTCTGTTTGTTATTTTTATAGCCTCATTTTAGAGTCAGTTATTACATCTTTAAGATTACAGATTTTATCTACCAAATTTAAATAAACATAGAACAAATTTCACTTTTCAGTGTTTTTAATCCAAACTCTGAAATACTATTTAATATTAACTGACAAGGGCTATGTTAGTGAAGTTAAACAAATGAGATTATTATTTCTAGGAAGGAAGTTTGCAAAGATACTATTTATAGTTTCTATATTATTATTTTATTTGATTATTAAATCGTGCATCAATGTTATAAGCTTAAAATCATCTCTTGATAGGTGGTATGCGATTTTGAATGTCTTAACATCAAGGGTTTAGTCTAGTTATGCTTGACCTTTTTTTTTTAATCCTGTTATCTATTAGCATCCACATGTTCTTTATCAGTGAGAGAGAAAGAAAAGGGAGATTGAATTAAAAAGCTTAAGGAGCCCTGGCTCTAAGGATACTTTCCCAACATTACAGAGTAAGTTGTAATTCCGTGTATTGTATATCATACTAGTTAAAATATCATTTTCAGTATCAAATGTGAATTCCCAGCCATTTTTATGACATTTGCATTCTAAGTAATTTTGATTTTGACTTTATTTTTTCAAGCATAGTATCAAATAGAAAATTTAATGGCCTAATAATATGTAGTAACTAATAACTAAAATCTTCCATCAAAGTAATACTAGTCATTATTACTTTCCCTCAAATGTTGGGAAAGAAAGCAAATATTCAGAAATGATCATCATAAATTTGTCATAACTGAAGACAAGTCCACTTATCCTTTCTTGTGAACCAATTAAACCTGATTAAAATCAGCTTCAGGTTTGTGGCTTAGTCATTATGTTTGGAAATATAAATTTGTATCTATTTATATAAAATAGAAAAGACAGATTAATAAATGAATTTACTTAAAATTTTATCCTGAATATTTCCTAACAGAAATTTCAAAGCAGAAAGATGCTACAATAGCAAATGTTGTTTTAAAGATATTTAAATAATCTCCTAGAAGATCGAGTAATAGAAATGAATATTATGAATATTTTGTGGTTATTGATATAATTTATATGTTCATTTATGTAAAAAACTTATTGTGTTGACATGCCATAGATCTTTAGGAATGAGCAGGACCATTAACAACAGTGCGTTCATGATTCTTTAATACACCTTTCTCTGAATCCAACTTGCAACATGATTTCTGTTTAATTATATCCTCCACCTTCCTAAAGATGCTAAGGTCTTAACATCCAGCCTTGATAATGAGGTCTTATTTGGAAAAAGAATTGTGACAAACATAATCAAGTTAAAACCAAGTATGGATAGTGTGTCATATTGCAATATACTCAGTGTTTTTACAAAAAGAAAATCTGAACCTCGGAAAGGCCACACAGTGAGGAACATGTTAAGATCTACAGGTAGCCATGCTGCTGATGTGATTCATCCAGAGCCAGAGTTCCTGGACCTACTGAGTACTGAGAGACGCCCAAAGATATTCCTATCTAGAACTTTCAAAGGAAACATTACTCTGGATCACATACTTCAATACCCCAGACCTGTGAGACAGCACATCTCTGTGTCTGATCTACAGATGTGTAACACTTGGTTATAGCTCTCCCAATATACACCTTCTGATTGAATTTGGAGCAAGACTGAGAGTATAGATCATACGTTTGTATTTAGCACAGGGAACAGGAATTCAAGCTTTTGACTCATTTCTACTCTACACCCATGAATAAACATCAAAGTTTTAGAAATCAAATTTGCTAAATGCAGAATTTATATTGTACTTTTTTTTACCTTCCTGAGAAGCCAGGAGCCTGAAATAATAAAGGAAAAAATAAATAAAGAGTAGAGAACATACTTGTCTTATGAAACCTTCCTTGGAAATGTCTCATGGAATAGGTAATTTACCAATAACGTACTAACTCTATTAGCGTTCTATAACTGCTTTAGCAAAATGGCATAAACTTAGTTGCTGACAGCACAAATTTATCTTTTATCGTTTTGAAAGTCAGAAATCCAAATTCAGCATTTCTGGGATGAAATCACGGTATTGGCAGAATTGATTCTTCTGGAAGCTCTAGGGAAGAATCAATTTCTCTGCTTTTGCCAAGGACTTACCTTTTTGGCTAGTGGCTCTCTTAAACCTTCAAATTCAGCAGCCCAGGTCTTCCTGTCTCTCCTCTTGGATGTCACTTTCACTGTGTCTGTCACCTTTGCAGTCACTGAGCAGCCTCCTTTCCATGACCAAGGATCCTTTGATCTCCTGGTGCCCCAGGTAACCAAGAACAATCTATACCTCTCCAAATCTTTGCTTTAGCTATACATCCAAGAGTCTATCTGCTATGTTATATGAGTTGTTTATAGATTAGGATATTAAGATACACTCATCTTTGTGAAACAGGAGTAAGTTATCTGCAAAATATGTTGCTTTAAATAAGGATTAAATCTTCAACATAAAAACATCTAACCTTCTCCCATTGTTCCTAAAGAAAAACATATAAAAACACCTCCACCAACTTAGTGCATCTGCTATATCATTATAATGATAATGTTTTCATTAATTCAGGTCACTTTATTATTGAGCATATGTGCTAAAACACTTAGATTTCTCTGCAGTAAGGCTAATGTCTTAATTCAGAGAGGAGGTCGTGCTTACATAAATAAATGATCTAGTATTCTACCTTCAGATCCAGAGACATCTTGTAAAAAGGCAAATGATTTAAGTGAAGGAATTGATCATAGGTAACTACAGTCATGGGGATGTTTCTCAGAACCTGACACTTGCAGAGCATTGAGTTAATACAGGATTAAATTCCTATAGACAAGAACTAAAAAGAACTTAAATAATTAACTGAGATTATTGATTGGCAATCTTGAATTAATTGAAGAAGGAAGCAAAGTAGTGAGCACATGGATATGGATTTTCTGGATAAAAAAATTATATTCATCACTTTTACTTTCTATTCCAAAGACATACTATTCTTTTTAAATGTCTTTTATTTATTTACAATCCAGATTTTAATCCCCCCACCATGTCCACTCTCCAACTGTTTCACATCCCATACCTCCTCCCCACACCCCTGTCTTCACGAGGATGTCTCCACCACCCACTCAACCAGACCTTTAAACTCCCTGGGATCTCCAGTCTCTTGAGGGTTAGGTGCATCTTCTCTGACTGAACCCAGACCCAGTAGCCCTCTGCTGTATATGTGTTGTGGGTCTCATATCAGCTGGTGTATGCTATCTGGTTGGTGGTCCAGTGTTTGAGAGATCTTGGGGTCCAGATTAATTGAGACTGCTGGTCCTCCTACAGGGTTGACCTCCTCCTCAGCTTCTTCCAGCCTTTCCCCAATTCAACCACAGGGGTCAGCAGCTTCTGTCCATTGGTTGGGTACAAATATCTGCATCTGACTCTTTCAGCTGCTTGTTGGGTCTTCCAGAGGATATGTTAAGTCCAATTTTGTGAGTGCTCCATAGCCTCAGTAATAGTGTCAGACCTTGCTCCCTCCCCTTGAGTTGGATCCCAATTTGGGCCTGTCACTGGACCTGCTTTTCCTCAGGCTCCTCTCCATTTCCATCCCTGCAGTTCTTCCAGACAGGAGCAATTACAGGTCAGAGTTTTGACTGTGGGATGGCAACCCCCTCCCTCATTTGATGCTCTGTCTTCCTGATGGAGGTGGTCTCTATGAGTTCCTTCTCCCTACTGTTAGGCATTTCATCTAAGGTCCCTCCTTTTGAGTTCTGAAACTGTCTTATCTCCCAGATCTCTGGTGCATTCTGGAGGGTCCCCCCAAACTTCTACCTCCTGATGTTGCCTGTTTCCATTCTTTCTGCTGGCCCTCAGGGCTTCAGTACTTTTCCCTCACCCAATACCAGATCAGGTTCTCCTCTCCACGACACCCAGTGTCCACTTTCCTTCTCAGGTCCCTCCCTCCCTCCCCACTTGTGATTGCTTTCTTCTCCCTCCAAAGTGGGTCTGAAGCATCCTCACTTGGGCCTTTCAGATTGTTGACCTTTTTGAGTTCTGTGAACTGTATCTTGGGTATTCTGTACTTTTCTTTCTCTTTCTTTCTTTCTTTCTTTCTTTCTTTCTTTCTTTCTTTCTTTCTTTCTTTCTTTCTTTCTTTCTTTCTTTTCTTTCTTTCTTTCCTCTCTCTCTCTCTCTCTCTCTCTCTCTCTCTCTCTCTCTCTCTCTTTCTTTCTTCATTTAATTTTTCTAATATCCACTTATTAGTGAGTACATACCATGCATGCCCTTTGGGTCTGAGTTACCTTACTCAGGATGATATTTTCTACTTCCATCCATTTGCCTGCAAAATTCAGGATGTCTTCGTTCTTAATAGCTGAGTAGTATTCCATTGTGTAAATGAACCACATTTTCTGTATCCATTCTTCTGTCAAGGGAAATCTAAGTTGTTTCCAGCTCTGGCTATCACAAATAAGGCTACTATGAACATAGAGAAACAGGAACCCCTGTGACATAGTGGGACATTTTGGGGGTATATTCCCAAGAGTGGTATAGCTGGATCTTCAGGTAGATCTATTTCCAATTTTCTGAGGAACCTCCAGATTGATTTCCAGAGTGGTTGTACCAGTTTGCCATCCCACCAGCAATGGAGGAGTGTTCTTCTTTCTCCACATCCTTGCCATTATGTGTTGTCACCCAAGGTTTTGATTTCAGCCATTTTGATTGGTGTAAGGTGGAATCTCAGGGTCATTTTAATTTGCATTTCTCTGATTACTAAGGACTTTGAACATTTCTTTAGGCAATTCTCAGCCATTCAAGATTCCTTTATTGTGAATTCTCAGTTTAATTCTACACCCATTTTTTGATTGGGTTGTTTGGGTTTTTGATGGTTAGCTTCTTGAGTTCTTTTATATATTTTGGATATTGGCCCTCTATTGGATGTGGGCATAGTGAATATTTTTTTTCCCAATCTGTAGGTTGCTGATTTGTCTTACTGACTATGTCCTTTGCCATACAAAAGCTTTCCAGTTACATAAGGTCCCATTTATCAATACTTGATCTTGGAGCATGAGCCATTGGAGTTCTGTTTAGGTAAAATTTCCTCTGTGCCAATGAGTTCAAGGCTCTTTCCCACTTTTTCTTCTATTGATTTCATGTATCTGGTTTCATGTTGACGTCCTTGATCCAAGTGAATACTAATTGGTGGATACCTTAATATGGCTAATACATGGTTTTTGTAGTTTTTTCCCATGCCAATTATAACTTTTCTTAAAGTTCTTGAAGCACAATAACAAATAATGATACTCCCTCAAATATTCCATGTAGAAACTGGTATTTATTTTAAAGAAAACAACTTTGGAAAGTACATGCGCATGACCTTTAAGACAAGTAGAACAGAGGGTCATTGAAACCTCCTTTTAATTATCTCAAGACCATTTTCCATATAACTTTCTTACTTGTTAGATTAGGAGTTAAATTTAGAATCATGTCAACAAAAGAAAAAAATATGCATATATAAATATGACTTAGATGCATGTATATAAGTCACATAGGTATGCACCTCAGTATTTCTCATCTAGGTGATATTTAATATCATCATCTGATATATAAATTCTATACTTAATATATATATATTCTACACATATATATAATATATATATAATATGAAATTGGTGGTGGTAGGTCCCTGGCACATATATAGCAGAGGACTGCCTGGTCTGGCCTTAGTGGGAGAGTATGTGCCTAATTCTTGCAAGACCTGATGCCCCAGGGAAGGGGGATGTGTAGTGGGAAGAGGTAGAGGAGGAACACCCTCTTGTAGGCAAGGGGGAGGAGGAATGAGATGAGGAACTTGGGAGAGGGACCAGGAGTTGGGGCAATGCCTGGAATGTAAATAAATAAAATAATTTTTAAGAAGTGTTAGTGATGTTACTCTTATTTATGAATAGGAGAGGCTATTTAGAAGAGAAAAAGATTATTTAAAATGTCAATATAGGTTTATACATATTAGAATTCACAAGTGATAGTATAGTATAGTATAGTATAGTATAATATAGTATAGTATAGTATAGAACAGTATGGTCTCTAAGTGATGGTGTGCTGTTCTGATCACATGAGGTAAGATTTCAATGATCCATTACACCTCATTGAAAAGCAGTATACCAGACACCTATCCTTTCCCTTAAAAAACAATTAAACAATTTCTTTCCCGGGAAACAAAGCCAATAAATAGTAATACCAACTCAACCTCCTGTTCACATGCTATAGGTATTTACCAGGATAAGAATTCTCAGCTTTAGAATTATTCTTACTAAGATTTGTTCAGTACATACTAACTTTCTCATGGAAAACCAACTGTAAATCTGTGTATTGTCATTGTGATGTCCTATTCAGAACATAATGTGGACATGGATGTGGTGGACAATGGAAAACAAAATACTACACCCCAAAGATGTCCAGGCACTTTTTTTTGGAATCTATGGATAATGTCCCTTCATTGAGGTATAGATAGAATTAAAGTTCCTAGCCAGATGGCTTTAAAGTATAGACAATTTTTCAGATTATTTATGAATATACAATGCCATCATAAAACTTAAGTTTAGAAAAAACCAAGAGCAAAATTATGGAAAGTATACTTTGAGAATATATTGAGACTATTTGGCTTTGAAGATAAAGAACAGACTTGGGAATAGGGCCAGTTTGTAAATGGAAGCATAACTCTGTTAATCCTCTTTGCTTTTAGCCCAGTGACATAACATTGGGATTTTGTCCACAGAACAGTTAAGGTATTAAAGTAATATTTCAAACCACTAAGTACTGATAGCTTATGTTTTCCATTAAAAATTATTACAGTAGTTTATAATCCATGGATTTATTTTATTTTATTTTTATTTTATTTATTTATTTATTTATTTGCAATTGGTGGCATGCAAAGCGCTTGGAGAACTTACTACTAAGTACAAGTGATGGTGTTACCAGGAGGTGGAGCCTGGAGTGGGCATATCTAGGCAAGTATAATCTTGCTTCTTATTCAAAGAATTTAAAATAAGGCTTACTCAGACTTTCAAAAGGAGCAAGATAATTTTATTTGTATCAAATTGATAGTAAAGATTGAGGAATATACTTCCAATTTTGACTCTGGGCCACATTAGTGAAAATACTCAATATTTCTTTAATTATTATCTGTGCCTTCCTTTCATGGGTTCAAGAGAACAATCATTTCTCTATTCAACATCTCATTTTTTTGTATGATGTGTCAGAATTTAATCATATGTTTGTGCTACTATGTATATCCTCAAAAAATTAAATAAGAGATTCTCCCTAAAAAGTTTCTGAAGGTTACATTTTCAACTTACTGATGGGAGAGACCTTAGATGGAATGCCATAGAGTGAGGAGAGGGAATTTGTGGAGTCCATCACCAGTAGAAAGAGAAGGTCATTGAGTAGAGGGATGGGGTTGCCACCCCACAGTTGGAATCTCTGACCCAGAATTGTTGCTGTCTAGGGGAACTGCAATGACAAACATGAAGAAGAGACTGAGGGAAAGGATATCTGGTGGCAGGCCCAAGTTGGGATCCGGCTCAAGGGGAGACCCCAAGATCTGACACTATTACTGATGCTATGGTGGGCCAACATTATCTTACAGCAATGGTTACACCAACGTCTAACTTGGTGATCAACTGAGGGTTTTTTTTTTTTGCTTTTGTTTTTTTTTTTGGTGTTACATATAGGAATATGGGTGAGGGTTTACTTACAGGACAAAGGGTATTTCAAAGGCAACTACAGAAACAAAACAAAACACTAACAGAAGTCATGACTTCCAAAAGTTGTGACCCTGGAACACTTGTATGAATTAAAGACAGCCAGACTGTGGACAGAGTCTCCTCCAGGTAGCTCAGGTGGCTTGAGTCTCTTCTTCCAGCAGTTATTACTTCAATAACCTTGTCTGGGTTACTGTACATCTTGTTTGTTTCAGGTTTCAGGAACTTCTTGAACCTTATGAATTACTTCCCAAGTCATATGAGCTTCTAGCTTCCTTCCTGGAGGGAATGTTTAAACTTAGAACATCTTTAGTTTTGAGGACTCTCCTACAGGAATGAACCAAATCAAGTTGGAGAAAACCAAGTCATGGTACTTCTGTAGAACACCTTCATAGTCAAATAGCACTTGGAATCAGAGCCTTAAAAGATATTCTGATTAAACTATAAAAGTCTAGATAAATATTCTGTGCAGGAGGGAACAAGGCAGGTGAAATTGGAATAGAGAAAGAATTGGTCACCTGGAGTCTTAGTTTGCCTGTGTTTGTACTGAGGTGAGCTGAAAACTATCCCATCTCCTTAAGACAAATGCTATAAACATTTAATCATATTACTGTTACTTTTATCTTTGATCAAGTTCAAGACTCTTCTTAGCATAGAATTTAATCTATGTCAAGACTCCCTAACCTCACATATTTCCACAATTTCACCTTTTTTTTTTTTTTTTTTTTTTTTTTTTTTATAGCTTTTGTTTGATCAAGGTCAGGAACTCAATCCACTATAGTTAATTTGCATGCTAGATTTGTGACCAGTTAAAAGCATTGCCTCTGGTTTGCCTTCAGTCTAATAGTTGCAAGCCCAAGCTGCTCTTTTGATCATTTTTAACTTAACACTGAAAAGTGTTCTGAGATTTTTTTTTTTCTGAAATATTAGCAGGTTCTGCTCAGAGAATTTATTCCTTCTCCCTAGTCCCTAATTCCTTGCTTCCCCAACAGAATGTGTGTTGAGGTACACAATATTAGATACCAAGTATCTAATGTATAATAAATGAGTATAATCATTTCTATAGCAAAGATTTGCAAGTCTGCTTGAATCATTTCAATTACAACTAGAAGATATCATAATAATATGTTTAGTTGTCTTTTGCACAAGATGGAAGCCTACAGTACCTATCATTGACCTAACAAGAATGGTTATATCTATGCAGTAATCTGAGTAAACATTATATATTCTTACTGAAAAGAGAAAAAATAGTTCTAGAAAAACAGTCCCAAACAGGAAAAATAAAAAGTCTAAGAATATATTTAATATTGACAGACATTATATCCTCAATGAGTTATGTATCACTGAATTATCACCAAGGTTAGAGTATAAGCAAAGAATTAGAAATAGTTTGTTCTACTCAACTTTTATCCCCTGTATCCCTAGTGTAACAAGGATAAAGATAATTCAATAAGGTGAAAAGTCCAAACCTGGCATGTCAAGAATAAATAAACACAAAATCTGAATCATTATTGCACGAGACATTAAAAATGACTTAAAAATTGCTATTCTACTTTTCTGTGAAACTGGCACATCAATTTTGAGAAATTGATTTTATTCTGAGATATAATGTCTGAGCTAGGATAACAAGAACAAAATAAAAATTAAAGTCTCTGAAATGGAGAAATTAGTTTAAAATCCCTGACCATATCATTAATATCTGATTACGTTTCTATAGACTAGAAGTGAAAGCAGCACAAATAATTGGAATTATTGAATGCTGCATAGAAAGAAATGATTTCTTAATATGTGTAATGATGACTTAATAAAAGATTTCAGAGGGGAAGGAAATCTCTCTCTTTTTTTAACTTACACTACCTGAATATTTGTCATCATTATTTTTCTAACTGAATGCCCACATCATAAAGCGCTTTGCAGCCAGGAATGTTAGCCCACTGCTGTGGTAATGCAGCCCTTAGGAGGCTAAACAGCCTCTTGTTAACCAGGCAACTTTGGTGGTTTCGGTAGATGCTGTATCAGAAGAACTGTTTGATCTGGGAGTGACTACAGTAATAAGAGCTAACATTTACTCTAGGCTCCTTAGATATCAGATATGAAATTTTTTATGAGCACAAGGATAATTTCACTAGTTTCTTTTGCAATCCAGATGAGGTTATTCATATTTAGCCCATTCTTTTTATTAGAAAAAAAATGAGACTGATTTTTATTATATTTTACTTAGCACAGTACATCTAAAATATAATTTTCATAGTCATAAAATAAAATCTTTTTTAAATTTAATATTTTTATTGATTCTTTGTAAGTATTACATCATATACCTCAATCTCACCCATCTCCCTATGCCTTTGTACCCTCCCTTTGTCCTTGTAATCTCCCCACCAAAGAGAAAAGAAAATATCATCATCGAAGCTATAGAGTGTCATGAAACTCTCCTCTTTCCGAAACCTATGAAATGAGACATCCATTCTGTCTTGTGAGCTTGAAATTACTTCAGAGTCCCTCATATCCTGTCAGTTAGCATTATGTCATTCCATGCTACTAATAACTCTTCAATAAATCTTTTAACTCAAAGGACAAATATGTCATTGACCCTTAAACCTTAGACCTTTCAAATATAATGTATGGTTTCAACAAATGGCATATTAACTTATCCCCGTTTCTTGCTTTTGTTTTTGTTTTTTGATTTTTTTTTTTATTGTCTACTCATTGTGATGACTATTCTTGATTGTCAGCTTGACTATATTTAGAATGAACCACAATCCAGAAATGGAGGGCACACCTGTGATCTGGATCCTGAAACAGAAAAACAAAAACAAAAACAACAACAAAAAAACAACGTGTCGTCCTTGATCTGGATCTTAAGTCGGGAAAACACAGGGTGTTTGATCCAAATCTTGAAATAGGATGATCCATGCTTTTGACCGGGATCAACACATACCTTTAAATCAGATCTTGAGGCACACTTTTAATCTTGGCCACACCTTCTGCTATAAGGGTGAAGACCAGATATTATATCCAGTTTTATGGGACTGAGCAACTACTAGATTCTTGGACTTTTCCTTCACAGGGGTACATTGTTGAATTAGTTGGACTATAGCCTATATAGTCATTCCAAAAAATTCCCCATAGATTCAAGTGTTTGAAAGCTTGGCACATAGGGAGTGGCACTATTAAGAGGAGTGGTCTTTCAGCCAGGCAGCATACACTAGCTGGTACAAGGCCCCCAACACATATTCAGCAGAGGACTACCTGGTCTGGCCTCAGTGAGAGAAGATGCACCTAACCCTTGAGAGACTTGAGGCCCCAGGGAGTGGGGAGGCCTGGTTGGGGGAGGTTGGTGGGGGATGGGAATATCTTCTTGGAGACAGCAGGAAGGAGAAATGGGATGTGGAACTGTGGGAGGACGGACCTGGACAGGGTAATGATTGTAATGTAAAAAAAAAAAAAATGAAGAAAAAAAAGAGAGAGAGATGGCCTTGTAGGAGTAGGTGTGACCATGTGTCACTGTGGGAGTCAAGCTTTGAGGTATTATATGCTCAAGCTCTATCCAGTGAGGAATTCAAGTCTTTTCATGGCTGCTTCCAGATCAAGTTGTACAACTCTCAGCTCCTCCAATTCCATGTTTGCCTGTAAGGTTCCATTCTTCTTTCCTTGATGATAATAGTCTAAATCTCTGAACCTGTAAGCCAGCCCCAATTAAGTGTTATCCTTTATATAAGTTGCCTTGGCCATAGTGTCTCCAGAACAATGGAAATCCTAATTAAAATACTCCTTTCTGTTCACCTGTAGATGAAAATACATTGATGACTTAGATCAAAAGTCATGTCCTATCACATCCCATATCCCAGACACACTTTATTGTATTGTTTTTTGATGATACACAGACAAGGTGAAAATATTCTTACTTAAAGAACATTTATCTCTGTGGCAATTCTTGACAACAGAAGTCCCTCCCCTATGAAGGAATGAGTACAGGATTACTGATGATGTGCAATTTAGCTGAATGAGAATTGCTAAACACCACTTAATGAGAAAACATTGAACAGCTTTAATCATGTTGAAAGATCTTCAGGCTTCAAGATGGATGGATGTTAAAAACACAATGAATATCCAGATAGTTACATTTGTTGTTTCAAGTTGCTCATTGTTTTGAGTGTGGTTAAGCATTTCCCAATTTATTCACCATTCTACACTTCCTGCTTCATATTCAATGTATAGACTCTTGTTGGTTCTTCCATGTCTGATTCTTCGAGAGAGACCACTGCTTTACAGTATTCTAATAAAAGGTTAAATTTGATCAAAGATTATATTATTTTACAGGTCAAACCCAGAGTGACTGTTTACCTTTTACAGTCAACTCTAAAGTCAGTAACATGTCATCCCCCAAAGTAATTAGTGTAATTTATGTTCAGGGCAGTTTAAAACTACCAAGAAATCACTGGCATCACAATATTGTTGGGAGGGTTCTCAGTGATGTAAGAACTAAAGTGTGTCTCTTTTTTTTGTATTAGATAATTTCTTTATTTACATTTCAAATGTTATCCTCTTTTCTAGTTTCCTTTCCAAAAATTCCCTATCCCCTTCCCCACTCCACTTGCTCTCCAGCCCACCCACTCCTGCTTCCTGGTCCTGGTATTCCCCTATACTGGGGCATAGAACTTTCACAAGACCAAGGGCCTCTCCTCCAACTGGCGACCGACTAGGCCATCCTGTGCTACGTATGCATATAGAGACACAAGTCCTACTATGTATTTTCTTTAATTGGTCGTTTAGTCCCAGGGAGCTCTGGAGGTACTTGTTAGTTCATATTGTTATTCCTCCTATAGGGATGCAAACTCCTTCGGTGTGTCTTAAAGAACAAGCAGAACTCTAATATTAAATTTAACACATAAAATAATAAATATGTTAAAGTGTTTATTGTTATGTAAAGTAATATAATATAGTAATATAATTCAATTACTTTACTTTGTCCTCTGAAACTTGAGTCATATTTTATGAGAGGTAGAAGGTGATAAAATGCCATGAAGTGCTACACTTCCCAACTCATGACCAATTGGTGCATGGCCTGAAATTTTTGGGACAGCAATGATGTTACTATTGAATTCAAACTATGAAAGACTGGATTGTAGCAGTATACAGACCCCCAAATCTGATGGCATAAGCTCATTTCCAGGACTATCCCAGTGCCATTTTCTGAAAAGGGCAGTATTTATTCATAATGGATATGCTTTTTCTCTTATTGGCAAGCTGCCATTTTTCTTTCTTTTCATAATACCTGTATTGATTATTTAGGAATTTCATATCGTGCACCACAATCACACTCACTTCCAAGTCCTACAAGGTCTGCCCTACACCCTTGTGACCCTCCTGAACCCCCAGAAAAAAGAAAAAAAAAGAGTCCAATTTGTATTGTCTAAATACTAATTGAAGCATGATCAATCTCCTAGTTATCATCCCCTTAAAGAAAACTGAGTCCTCCCCTACCTCATACTTCAACCAGAAACCATCAATTCTGCAGGGCTACATTTCAGCATCCTTATCACAATTTTAAGTGTTTACTTTGATGGATTTCTGTCTAGCCTTACTTTTTTGAGGAAATGGGTAGGGGAGGTTGTCACAGAAACCTTCTATGCCCCCCCTTTTTTGCATGAAATATAGCAAATTGCTAATGAACAGTCAGCATTTCAAGGCAGAAATATTTATCAGTGTAAATATGTTTGTCAGAAACCCTCCATATTTTTTGTATGCTTCTTGTTTTCTGGCTTGGTATCATGGCCTATGGAAGGCCAAATATTTCTTTAAATTATTATGTGATGACATAAATAGATTATCAGGCACAGAATGATACCTGTTAAAGGTCACTAACACAGGATGATTTCTCAATATATAATTGTAGCTATGTGTAAAAGAATATATTTTAAAATTTAACTATTACCATTAAAAGTGAAAATGACTGTTAGGACATTTTCTTGATTTTTTTTTTGTTTTGTTTTTTGTTTTTTGAAAAAAAATCATTATTTTTTCCCCTCAAATCCTTAACAAATTGTTAAGACCATTGAATGCCCACTAGGAAAGAATGATACAACTACACCGTTTAGATTTGCAAAACTTTTGTTTTGTGGTATATTCACTTTGCAGACCACCAGCTTCTATCAGCCCAAGTGTCATCAGTTTGCATCCCGTAGCAAAAGAGATAACAGTCTTTGAGATAAATAAGTGTGATTTATTAGCATTATATTACCCCTGGTTATCCAGGGGTGGTGATTACAAAGAAAGCATCGCTAAAAGCCCATCATGCTGTATTTTTATGGAAAATTTTATGGTTCAGTACAATATTATATTAATTTAGTTTCTATAGCCATGATAAACACAATGAGTCAAAGCACCTTGGGGGAGGAAAGAATTTATTTGGCCTTCATATCCAGATCAGAGTCCATCATTAAGGGAAGACAGAGCAGGAACTCAGTTAGCAGCAGTGACTGGAACCATGGAGGAATGCAATTTACTAGCTTGCTTGACATGGCTTGTTCATCTTGCTTTCTTATATAACCCAGAACTACCTGTCCAAATATACCCCATCCACAGTGCGCTGGGCCTTGAGCCATCGTTTTTTAAATCAGGAAAATGCCTCACACATTTTTTTACAGGCTAGTTTGATGGAGGCATTTATTTAGTTGAGGTTCCCTCTTCCTAGATAATTCCAGCTTGTATCAAAGATGAAACAAACAAACAAACAAACAAAAAAACACATGAAATGCTTTTTATAAAAAAGGATGTACAGATAGAGTGTTGTAAAATAGGAATAGATTGCTAACTATGGACTTTGAACCATTTCAATATAAAACTGATTATCCCATGGATATTATTAACCTGTATGTTCAGTGTTCAGATAATTAGATGCAGTTTCTGAAATCAAACATAAGATTGCATGTTCATGTGATCAAAATGAGAGAGAGAGAGAGAGAGAGAGAGAGAGAGAGAGAGAGAGAGAGAGAGACTCTTACCTCAGAGGAGACAAGATATCTTATTCTGGCTCCAAATGTATGTAACCAGGACTTGTGAACTTGTGAACACAGATTTTTGTTACTTCTAATTCCATATCTCAACACTGAAGGTTTTCCATGAAGTTTTCATAGCAACAAAACAAAGAAAGTAACAAGCTGAGACACCTGAAACACACTGTTGGTAATGAAAGCAGAAAAATCTCATCTATAGCCCAAGATGTGGTCTGATGAGATCCTTAGCTCTTGTGTTGGTGGAAGCTAACAGGCTGTTATGTACTTAGCTGCTATATTCCAAAATGTTTTTTTAATTTATTATTCACAGGATGTTAGGTCTCACACAAGGTCGGGCAAGGAATGGTTATTCAGGGGACTAAGATAGTCCACGATAATTTGTAATCAGATTCTAGACTTCTACTATTTCCAACCTTCCAAAAAAATCACTGACGTTCTAATCAGTTCATGAGCCTTCCAGGAGGTTCAGCTTCTGTTTGGGAATGTCCATCCACATATATATGTCTGCACTTAAATTCTGAGTTGCGGATTAGCTTTCTGGAATTACCATAGCCTAGAAACACAATGGCTTAAAATAATAGAAATCTATCATCTTGGAGTTCTAGATAGCAGCATTAGGAGATCAAGATGTGAGCCTGGCCTTGAAACTCTGAAACCTCAAATCCTCGTGCCTTCCAGCTATGACCATCACACAATATCTTTCAGCATCACCCAAAACCATGTGAAAATCCATTTCCTCATAGTCAGGGCTCAGTACTCTTGCCTAAATTGCCCATTTTAAAAGGGCAGTGTACAGAATCATATTGGGTTAGAATCCACTTTAATGATCTCATGTTCATATAATTACCTCTGCGAAGTCCTTATTTCTATGGCAAGTCATATTCTAAGGTCCTGAGGGTTATAACTTCAATATATATTTTGTAACTTTAATTGTAATTGTAATTTAATTGTGATTTAAATTGTAATTTTTGAAAGCTGTGATCTTTTCCATAGATGCATATGAGTTTTGGTTAAGGTTTAATTCAGTAGTGAATGTGCTTAGCTTTGTTTGGCCTTGGTTCTATCCTATTTATTTTATAATTTTGAGACACAGCACATTATAAAGTTTTACTGAATTTGCATCCAGTTGTTCATAAAATATTAGAACTGCTTGTCAACTAGATTTGATTTGAGGCAAAAATATAACAAATAATATCAAATTCATCAAAATTCATCTATCATAGTTAGACTAAACTAACATAGTCCTCTTGGAAAGAAAAGCCAACAAATTACTTTGGAGTAATAATATTTCTGTAAATATTGCTATTCATTATTAATGTTGTTTCCAAAAACTTTTATGAACTGGTTTTGGGAAAGATTTTGGTTCCAGTACCTGTGGTATATTTCAAGGTGTGTATTTGATGGTTGAAATACTAGGAAACAGAGGAAACATATTTGAGGTTTTTTTTTTTATTTTTTGCATTTCTCTCTTCAAATTAGAGTGTGTTCCAAGTGCTACATTTCTTTTATTTATTGGGTATTTTCTTCATTTACTTTTCAAATGCTATCCCCAAAGCCCCCCATACCCTCCCCCCACCCTGCTCCCCAACCCACCCACTCCCGCTTCCTGGCACTGGCATTCCCCTGTACTGGGGCAGATGATCTTCACAAGATCAAGGGCCGCTCCTCCCATTGATGGCCACCTAGGCCATCCTCTGCTACATATGCAACTAGAGACACATCTCTGGGGGTACTGGTTAGTTCATATTGTTGTTCCTCCTATAGGGTTGCAGATCCCTTTAGCTCCTTGGGTACTTTCTCTGGCTCCTTCATTAGGGGCCCTGTGTTCCATACAATAGATGACTGTGAGCATCCACTTCTGTATTTGCCAGGCATTGGCATAGACTCACTAGAGAAACCTATGTCAGGGTCCTGTAAGCAAAATCTTTCTGGCATATGCAATAGTGTCTGGGTTTGGTGGTTTTATATGGGATGGATCCCAAGGTGCGGCAGTCTCTGGATGGTCTTTCCTTCCATCTCAGCTCCAAACTTTGAACTCCTTCCATGTGTATTTTGTTTCCCCAGTCTAAGAAGGAGTGAAGTATCCATACTTTGGTCTTCCTTCTTCTTGAGTTCATGAAATTCTTAGGCAAATGGATGGATCTTGAGGATATCATCCTGAGTGAGGTAATCCAATCACAAAAGAACATACTCACTGATAAGCAGATATTAGCCCAGAAACTTAGAGTATCCAAGATACAATTTGCAAAACACATATTTGAGTTATTAAATGTTTAGTTGCTTGGAAAATGATATTGCTATCTTTTCCATGCTTGTGAAACACAGTAGAGTGTGGAGCCTTTTAGCTCTCATTTCCAAGGTATTAGTACAAGACTAAGATTACTAAGGACAGGGTTTTTTTTTATTGGGTTTTTCAAAAGAGCTCATTGACATGAATATTAACTTAAATAACTTAATACTTAGCTTTTATGGAGAGATGCACAGGGAAGGTTTGTCGTATTAATGTCATTTAATGAAAGATGGCTCTAGAATTTTGGATCCCGGGAAGCAAACACTACTATGGAATTTTTCATGCAGTATTCCTAGTAGGTTTTTTGGGGATAAGTCGGCAAAGAAAATAGGGATAGGTAGGATAAACATAGAAAGAAATTGAACCACAATGCAGACCAAAGGCAGTTTTGATCCCATGGAAAGCTTGGCAGAAAAAAAAAAAAAATGCTGTATTGTCCCTGGTTGGGTGAACATAACCAGTATTTATAATCACTTGGAAAGTAGTCACTGGGTCACATCCTGAGATGGAAATCCAGTTGCAGTAAATGACCTGCTCTAACTGAGCCAACCTCAGAAGAACCTGACAGATGACTAATTTTTGCTCCCAGCTCTTGTAGCAACCATACATTTTTAGCTGGGGCATCTCGCAAGCAAATGACATTGTAAGCACAGAGGTAGGAAAATAGGACAATTTAAGACACCATATTCTCTATGGATTTTTCTGGCTTGAACCATAATATGAATCCACACAAACTTTGAATATTAAAGTAGTGCTTATTGTATTGTATACTAATAAAAATACTCAGCTATTTTTTCCTGAAGAATTCATTGCTAATATTTTTTGAATATCATAGAATATTTCTGTTATGTCAAAATTTCTGTTCACTGAATTAAAGGATATGAATCCTCATCTTCATATTTTCATTTTCCCCTCATGTACATCTAGGGAAAAGTTGCTGTGATATCATTTTGATCTAGTATGTCTTAAATGTGAAGAGATGTGCATATATGTATGCATTAAGGAATACATGCATGCAGACTTATATAAAAAGGCGCTTTTCTCTAACACAAAAAGCAGGAATCTGAGAATCACTGTGTCATCAAGAAATTTACAACTGTTTTTGACCTAGCCACAGAGATTATACTGCACCAATTTCTTCACACACTATGAATAGTGTTCATAACACCCTTTTACTCAAGCTGGAAGAAAACTTTTTTTTTTTTTCAGCAAGAGAAATGACCGTTTAGAGAAAATAAGTCCCATTAATTTAGAGTTCAATTACATTCATGTCACAGGTTTATGGAAAGGACAAACATATGGCCCTGTCACCACTTGTCATTTTTTCTAGTACTTCATCCTTAAACATATAAGAGCAAATCTGGTCAAACTAGGTGCTACTTATACATCTCATTCACTTAGTATTGATCTTGCCTTCCAATTCTGGAGTTCCATTAAATTAAACTCACATCTCCAGAAATATTACAAAACATATCATTCCAATCAAGTTAATTCAAATGCCTGTTTAGATTATTTAAATAGCTTTCTATCTTGTTTCCTTAACTCTCCACAAGATCAAAACAGTCACTTTAATTTTCCAAATATGCAGCTGTGTTTGGATCACATCACTGCTCAAAAAACCATGCCCCTCTGTGCATATGAAATTTAGTAGAACTTCACTTTAAATTCAAGGCCCTTCATGGGATTGTTTCCCTCTACATTTAGGCTCTTGATTTATCCCAGTCCCATCAGTGCTCCCTTTTACATCTCAGTGTTTGGCTTGCCAACATGCAAGAGCCCAATTAAATTAAGCATATTGAAGTCTTGCATCTTGAACTCTTTAGTTCATCAGAAGACGTTCAACCCCTCCCCTCTCCCATGTTGATGGGAAGTTAATTGACTAATTTTCGGTACTTCTCATAAGAATTTAATTTCTTATTAATTACTCTTGCTTGATAATATCATGCATTTTCAGTTGTTCCTTTTATTCTCTTGTACATCCTGTTCTCCATTGAACATGCTTGGAGTTTCTGATTTCATTCTCATAATGTGAAACATTTAGTGGAATCTCTTAGATGAACCTAACTTTTTTTTTTTTTTTGGTTTTTCGAGACAGGGTTTCTCTGTGTAGCCTTGGCTGTCCTGGAACTCACTCTGTAGACCAGGTTGGCCTCGAACTCAGAAATCCGCCTTCCTCTGCCTCCCGAGTGCTGGCATTAAAAGCGTGTGCCACCACGCCCGGCTTTGGACCTGACTTATGACAGTTATTGTGTTCTTCTATGGCAGTGAGTCTTAACCTTTATAATCCCATGGCCCTTTAACACAGTTTCTCATGTTGTGGTGACCCCCAAACCATAAAATTATTGTTGCTGCTACTTCATAACTGTAATTTTGCTAGTTATGGGTCATGATTTAATATCTGTATTTTTTTGATGATCGTAGATGATCCCTATGAAAGGGACATTCTATTCCCAAAAGGGTCATGACTCACAGGTTGAGAACCACTGATCTATAGGTTTAGTACAATCTTCACAATCTACAAATTATTTTATCTTGTTTGTTTAATGACGCAAAATATTTAAAGCTGATCCTCAAATAAGCAGGTAAATTTATGCAATAATTAAATATTAATTTTTAAAAAAACAACATGTATAATAGTCATCATTTTATGTCACATTTTTATGAGCAAATTATTTGAGCTTGGGTGTGATTATGTAAAGATCTTGTAGTTAAATTCCTAATTTACTTTGTTTCCAACAAAGAGATTAATTTATGCTTTTCATGCTAATTGATGATTAGAAAATGTTTCTTAATAAAATTTCCAAGAGTGAGACATCAAAACAAATAGATGAGAATAGTTTAAAATTAATGAAATTACTTGCTTGAAAAATAGTCAGCACTGTTGTGATGAAGAATTCTAAGTAAATATGTAACTGTATTGAAGCAACATGTCAAACATTAACATAATGCAAAATATTTTCCAGTAATAAATAAACTTCTTGGGCTGATAAACTCTAAGGAAGTGGGTGGATACACAACACATAATCATTAATTAGAAAGGAAAGGTCAATGATCTACAATAGAGACTTACAAAGCTGATCTACTTCATCCAATCATTCCAAGTATCAGAAGCTAATGGAAAACACTATGAAAAGTTTTGAAACAAAAACATGATGTTTTTCTTCTGTAATGAAAACAAGCATATTCATTTATACAAATTCTTTAAAATACGTGATGTCAAGGCTAGAAAGATGGCTCAGTGGGTGAAAGTCTGCTGCTCAATCCCGAACAACTAAAAATATATCTACAAAAGTAACTAGCATGTATTACTCTACACAGGAAAGTCTTCGTTTAACCAGGAAATTGGTTTCTTCATATTGTACATTCATTTGCTTGATCACATGCAAATATGTAGCACTTATGGTTTGTTTGTTTGCTTGTTTGTTTTTAATATTCCTTTCTGCGGTTAGGATTCTCACCCACAAGGGAGGCCAATCCGAGTTAGCCATGAATGGCTTACTGACCTCTCCTATCTCGTGCCCATGCTGTCATCATAACTGTAGACATCCCACATCCCACGTGTTGATCTTTCATTTCGCACGCACAGACTGTGCTTGAGATAAGCTATGAAGCTCAGGGCATGTTACAACCCTACATCAAACAAGCAGGAAGAACATACATGACTTAAAACCAGGTCCGCTTCCCTTTTCTGCAAATGTGTACTCCAGAGCTTTGTAATTTATGTATTATCAGTTCCATGATGCATATTTTCCATTATTTCTATTCCACTTTGATTCTGAAGTTTGGCAGGGAGGTAAAGCTCTCTAAATATCCAGAACTTAATTACTACACATAATAAAATTGTGGGTCTTTCCATAATATAATTCAGACTAAATGTGATGAGCTTCAGTAGAATCTGTTCACTGAAGTCTTCCTTTTTTTCTTTACTTTCCATGCCTCCTCATAGCCATGCTCCACTCTTGCAACCTACACCCCCACACACACACACAACAAAAAAATGAAAACCACACAAACAAACAAATATATATATATAACAAAACAAAGCATAAGAAACATCTCTTCCTGGAAGTTGCAGTGTGTTCCAGTGTGCCCCACAGTATACCCTTCTCTCCACACATCCTCACTTGTGAATGCTCATTGCAGTATACCATTCTCTCCACACATCCTCACTTGTGAATGTTCATTGCAGTGAGTCATTAATCTGGCTGGAGGTCTCTGGTTTCTCTGACACCATCCATGTTGGATCCTCACCAAGACTCCTTTCAATTATCCTGATGTTGCTCTGTGTTGTGAAGATCCCACAGTTTAGGATTAGCAGGACCAACCCTTTCACATTCCCAACAGTTCGCAGATCATCTATATTTTGAGATGGGCCAACTCAAAGCCCAGGATCTGGGCTTGGGTGGTAGCTGAGATGGTTAGCCCACCAGCTCTCCTTTCTCCACACCACCAGGGTAAGCTATTCAGCTTTGCTTTGACTAGGCTACCCAACGCTGCTATAGGCAGCAGGCAGGGTCAGTCCTCCTGTTCTCATGCCCTGAGAGCCAGCTCTCCTGCACTCAGTCCTCCAGAGTCAGCTCCACTAAGTTGCCGAGGTGAGGTAAAGGCCTGCTTTCCTCAGTGCTCCAGTGATCAAGGGGCAGATCCAGCTCACCTGCTCACAGGACCCCAGAGCCAACTCTCCTGACGAGCTCAGGTGAGGAGGAGTGACACAACACAGGGCATCACCCCCACATCTAGTTCACCTCATGGCTAATGAGTGCAGAGCAAGTTTCCCTCCCTGTGTATTCCTTTCCATCTCCAGTTCCATCTTCATTCACAAGAATCAAACTATTCTGCTTCTCTTTCTCTCCAATCTGTCCACCACATACTTGCACATTTTAGTGGCTTCCACCGCAGATGGTACACATCATGGGTGGGTTTCTTGGTGACTTCCTCTGTCCTTCCTGTATGGCAGGAAGTGGGTCTTTAGTTATCTACAACCTGCCTTTGTGGCATGGTGTTGGTGTTGGTGTTGGTGTTGGTGTTAGTGATGGTATTGGTGTTGGTGATGGTAGGGTGTCTATGAATGTCTTCTCTCTCCTGTACCTATTCCATGTGGCTTGGTGGCAGTCAGGCCTTTGTATATTTATGGCCTGTCCTGCAGTACATGATGGAGGGAGGGTCTATGGGTGTCTTTCCCCATCTGCATGTGTGGGAGGGTACTTGGTAGGTCTCCGGATGCCTCCTGGCCTTTCTTTTAACCTTCACTGCCATTAGTACTGTGAGGACCTCAGTATAGCAGCCACAGGTCTCAGCCCATGGCAAGTCAGACATTGAAACCTTCCTAATAAGAACAAAGTGTCAACATTAACTGACCAGTTCTAGGCCAAGGCTGAAATATATGAAACGCGACTTTTGCTGTAAATTCTATAAGAAATACTAGACTTGTACCCTCTCTGGAGATCTTATGTTACTAGCATACCCAATTCCTTGGCAGGGGCTCTCCATCTCTATGTTCTTGTTTATTGTATTTTACATGTGATGAATGTTTTGAAAAATCTCAGCAGTTGTTATTCATAATATAATATTGTTTTGTGAACACAAAGTATGTGATTAAAATATCAACAAAACCTTATAGGACATTACAGCTGAGGGATGAATCATTAAATATAGAGCCAGGTTTTGGGTGCTTTGAGGTAACTCTGGAACTCCTAATCATATGCGAGGATTGTGAAAGAAGCGTCATGTTTGAAAGCTTAATTCCAGAGTTACAGATGATTAAAAAAATAGTTTACAACACGTGAAGAATTACTTGCATAATTATGTATATTTGAATCAATCATACTATATTATTTAATCTTTTCTGACAAAATTGTTTTCTCCTTGGCAAAAAAAATTAAAAAAAAAACATTTTGCTGCCATTGCAACATTAAGAAAAACAATTCCAGCAAATTCTTCCAGTGCAATAAGAATGTAGGCAACACAAGCCTGCTGAGGCAGGAGACTGCTCTTCACAGTATGTCTGTTCTTTAGAAAATCATACATTTAAAGCATAAAATAAAATACCCATATTGTGTTGCTGGTTATTAACATTTTCTATAGTTAAGTACACTTCTCTATAAATAAACATATATAAACATATATTTATATGTGCTTATATAGTCTCTAAATGAATTTGGTATTTACATTAAATAATATAATATTTTGCTTTTATAACCCAATTTAAAGAACTATGGAAATGGCTCAGTGATTAAAAGCATTGCTGATCTTAGAAAGAACATGCCTGCCAAAGATTGTTTAAAAAATGATGGACAGAAAATTAATCTATTTGACTCTTTTTAATTTGAGAGGATTTAGGCTGTCAGTTAAGTAGCAATGTTCTTGGAAAATATATATTATATACATATATGTCATAGTGATATATTATATACCACATTATATATGTTTGTTTGCTCCTAAAATGATTTGCCTGATCTGTTTTATTAACATAAGATTTATACCGTGTACAAGAGCTACAGGCATAGAAAATGGAGCAGAGTTTGAGAGAATGGCCAATCAATAACCGGTTCAACTTGAAACATCCCAAGGACAAGCAGCAGTCCCTGACACTATTATCGATACTCTGTTATGCTTGTAAACAGGAGCATATTGTCCTCTGAGAGGCTCCACCCAGCAGCTGACTCAGACAGATTCAGATACCTACAGCCAGCAGTGGTTGGATCTTGGGGACTCTTATAGAAGAATAGGAGGACAGATTGCTGGTCCTGAAGGGGGTAGGAACTCCACAGGAAGACCAACAGGGTCAACTACCCTGGACCCTGTGTGCTTCCAGAGTCTGAACCTCCAACATGGAAACATATACAGGCTGGAAGTAGACCTCCCTGCACATATGTAGTAGATATGCAGCTTGGTCTTCATGTGGGTCCTGAACAACTGGAATGAGGATTATCCAAATGCTGTTGTCTGTAAGTGGGATATGGTTTTCTTTCTGGACTGCCTTGTCTGGCCTCAATGGGAGAAGCACCTAGACTCACAGAGATTTGAAGTACCAGGGTGAGGGGGATACCTAGGGAGTCCCTACCTGCTCAGAGGAGAAGGCAAGGAGGGACCAGGGAAGGATTGCGGGAGGAGGTGACTGGGAGGGGGCAGTGAGTGGGATGTAAAGTGATTTAGTAAAAACTAAAGTAAAACTAAAAATAAAGAAGCTACATTATAAAGTGTCACTCTAATGACTGTCCAATCACAAACTTAACAAAATGATAATAATGAACATGTCAAACTGCTTGAGGCCTCAACCCTATTCAATGAAATTTAGGCAACTTAGGAAAGCTGGAATAAGAGAGGTGGTATTTTTCAGGGAAGGACACACCAATTAGTTTTCCAGTTTCAAACAGTTCATCCCTGAAGTGATGCATACAAGTAACACTATAGAGACCCTAAGAGATCACATTTAGAAGGGTCTATGCATATACATTCATGAAAAATAGACTGAATTTGAAGAAGAAAGGAGAGTGGTTTATGGGAGATTTTAGAGGGGAAATGTAATTAAATTGTAATAAAAAATTTTGGTTATATTTAAATCTTAGAGCGATGGATTGATGTCTACTTTCATATTTCTGTCAATCATATGAATCCACAAAAGCATGTTGCCCTCACCTTAACATCCTAAGGCAAGTCAAAAGAGTCTCAACATCAGTTTGTTTCATTTGTTTGCTTATTAACCACTAGTACATGAGATTTGGAAGAAAGGTGATGAACTAAGTTCTAGATAGAGACAAAGCCTTCAGACAATGTTAAGATTTTGTTTTATTTTTAAATGTATTTTTCTTATTTTACATGTATGACTATTGGCCTGCATATGTGTATGTGGACCATGTGTGTGCCAGGTGGCTTCAGAAGTCAGATGGTGAGGATGTCAGACACAGCAGAATTGGACTTAGATATTGGATATGAGCAATTGTGTCAGTGCTGGGGACCAAACCCAAGCCCTTCGCAAGATCAGCAATGCTTTTAATCACTGAGCCATTTCCATAGTTCTTTAAATTGGGTTATAAAAATAAAATATTGAATTGTTTAATATATGTATAGAATTCATTTATAGAATATATAAGCATATATAGATATATACTTACATATGTTTATTTAGAGAGAAGTGTACTTAACTATAGAAAATGTTAATAACCAGCAGCACAATATGGGTATTTTATGCTTTAAAAAGGAAAATGTAAGCAAATGTATAAAATAATTGTGCATTTCGAACTTTCTCCATAAGTAAAAGAGGCTGTGAATCATACATTATTTTAACAGCATTCTTTGTCAATAAGAACCAATTAACATAGTTGTTGGCTTGATATCAGCAATAGTGTGGGGGTTTGGTGTCAGCAGGTGGGATGTATCTCTAGGTCAGTTGTTCTCTGGACCGTCTCTCCTTCAGTCTCTGTTCCATGTTTTGTCCCTGTCTTTCCGTTAGACTGAAACATTTCTGGGTTAAAATTTTTGAGATGGGTAGGCGGCACTATTCCTCAACTACATTTACACAATGGAATATTACTCACCTATCAAAAACAATGACTTCATGAAATTCACAAGAAACGGATGGAGTTAGAGAATAGACTCAGTTTGATTTCCCTCTCTCTGCTTGTGTTGTTGAAGATGTAAGATTTGACCTTCCTGCTCCAGCGGCTACGGCTCCCCACTATCACGGGCACCTAGCCCTCTGCAAGCCTAAACTAAGTAAACTCTCTTTTCTTTAAGTTGCATTTTGTCAGTGGTATGTTATCACATCAATAGAAAACGAATATACACAACTCTGAAACAAACTCTGTTAAAAAAAAAGACAAGATATAAAACTTTATTATAGAACCAGAACAAGTCATAAATTTCTGCTTAAAATAGAAAGAGCAAAAAAAAAAATCTATTGCAAATGGTAATCACAGAAACATTATAAAGAAAAATATGCCACAGTTATATTTAAATTTGAAATTTACAATCATTAAAATACATAAAATATAATATAAATTCTAGTCCATTATAATAGATGCTTTGATACTGTAATAAGTCCATTACACAGCATAATAGTATGGAAATAGTTCTGGTACTGCACTACTTATGGAATAATAACAAGAAAGGAAAATCTGTATGTTTTCAGAATGGCTGCAGTTGTTTTTCATAAGTATTTTTGTTCTGTAATTGATTATATGTACAGACCCAGGTCCCTTGGGTTCAGAAAGTCAACTATACCTTAACTAACACTGAAATATTTTCTAGTGTTATATCTAACTTGTATTTCTGAGACAAATCTTAGGCAATTGTGAATAGCATTTTAAGAATGGTAGATTTTATTTGAGGGTTGTGATTCTGGAGTGTCCTCTTCTTGTGCAGTCATTGGTTTGACATGCATTTTCTAGGCTCACCTAGTGAGCCAGCCCACCCTACTTTTGTTCTACAATGTCTGGGTTTGTTTCTATAACCTTGGTTGTGGGGGTGCCAGTTTTCTGTATGGATCCAATACCTGGACGATTATATGAGTAATGCACAACATAACTACTCCTACACCCATCATACACAAGCAGCACTAGGCTGACTAAGTGGATTTATGAGAGCACATGAAATGTGGAAGCAAAAGAGCTAGGAGCACAGAGAGAAGCAAAGGGGAGGACATAGGGCAGAGTTGAACAAAACACACATATTGGAAATGTTCAAACAGAAAATCTCACCAAAAAAGGGCTTGCTGCATATGAATGCAAATTTTTAAAGGAAATCTTTGAATTTCTTTTTTTTTTCATTCTTGAAGTTTTCTTCCATTAAATTTAGTCTTGCCATGTTGATAAAATATATTTTAAACTATATTAATTTTCAGATATGGTTTATTAACAAATGTTCTTAAATGCATATAAAACTTGGAGCTCATTAACTATTTCTATTGTGAAATAAGTTACCATCATGATGGAGCAGTGCAAATTAAAGGATAGTATAAAAATTAATATTCAAGTTATTATTTACCTTTATATTTTGTGTTGCTCAAATACAGTATGATAAACTACACTATTGTTTGGAAATTTTTCATAAGTAAATGATGCCTACCGCTGGGCGTGGTGGCGCACGCCTTTAATCCCAGCACTCGGGAGGCAGAGGCAGGTGGATTTCTGAGTTCAAGGCCAGCCTGGTCTACAAAGTGAGTTCCAGGAAAGCCAGGGCTATACAGAGAAACCCTGTCTCAAAAAACCAAAAATAAAAAAATAAAAATAAAAGATGCCTACCTTTTTCACAGAATTAAGTTATTTTTGTTTCAAGAATTATAGGTAAATACTATGCAATGAATTTTAATACTGTTCTTAATAGGCTGCATAGTTACATGAAATTTGAATATTTAGTATAATGTTTTTTTCTTATCCTGACAATAATTTGCCTAGATATATAATAAAATTTGCAGCAATTTCCAAGAAAAAAAATGAATGGTAGGAACTGAATTCACAGGATGCTTATGATATTGTACAAATTTAACATCAATTTCAATCTTGATTTACTTGTGCTTTGAAATGAGTAATGTAGAAAAAATTAAAGAAATCCATTATCAAGTGATATTCATGAGGTCAAAGGGAAAAATCATGCCCTATTATTCAGAAAATATGAACTAATATCATTGTTTTTCCAATAATGCACTAGGTAGCTGATAAATGAAAAGGCTACCATTTTGTTTCCTTTATCTTTTACTATAATTAAGATTTCTAGCACAATTATGCACCAGGTTAATAATCACTAACATATTCATACTACAAGTTGGTGTTCTAGTCCTGCCCATGAAACGGAGAACAACGTAAATACCTTGCATTGTTTAGATGAATCAAGTAAATAATCTATTTCAAAACATCTCAGCAACATCAATCACTGACTTTCCCAATCTCATTTTGTGAATCAGTATTGCTAGTCATTTCTGGTAACTATGAGTTACCATGACTTTCTGTTTTATTGCTTTATTTATTTTTTAATAATTTTAAATAGTTTGTAGAACTATATTTAAGGCAGCATGGATTTTAGTTCCCTCCAAAATATTTTATCTTTGATCTTAGCATCCAGGTGACTTTTCTAATATCTTTATTATGTTGGCTAAAATGTATCTAGAAGTCCTGACATCTTTGTAAAATTAAAACATTACTCTAAACATTACTTTCTTTTGCCTAATTTATTCTGGGAAATATTACCAGTAAAGGCTGAAAAAATAGACTCAGATGACTGTGGGGTATTTTTGAAAATTTAATGTGATAATTTCAGTGCTTATGTAGCTTGTAACTTATTAATGGTTTAATTTCAAACAAATATGAAAACATATGTCATGTTTCTTCCTATAAAATTAAATTAAAATGAATGAGAAAATTTCTACTTAGAATAGATGATACCGTCTATGTTAGAAAATCACCCAAACTTATCCAAATGAGAAATTACTAATAAAAATTTGAATCTGATTTATCTCTATCACTAAGAGATCAAAAATGAATAAGGAGCAGAATTTTTCTGCTAATTTCTGAAAATCACCAGACTAAAAGAGATTTCACTATTAATCTGTTATTATTGAAAAAAATATTTTATATGCAGCAAATAATATGTCACTGTTGTATGTTGTTCAACTTTAAGCATTTGGCGTGATTAACTGATATAATATAGATAGATCCAAAGATCCTTGTTTCCCTTGGTGACAGCAATATTCTCACCTGAGTAAGCTAATTGAGGAATGTGGCATCGTGAATGGCTGTTGGTTTGTTCTGTGTTTGTTATTATAAAGTTATTCCCCAAGTCACAAGCCTTATTCTCTCAGTTTTATACAGTGACCCATACCTTTAATCCTAGCATTTGAGAGGCAGAAGCAGCTAGATTACTGGGAGTTCAAGCCAGCCCTGTCTCCAATATAATAAAACAAATGAGCAAATAAAATAAATATTTTCAACTTTATTTAAACCCAGTCTTTTAGTCAAAGGACAATCCACAAAATGCACACCCACACATGTTTTCCAGACCTGCAACTGAGTGTGGGACCTGCAGATAGTTTAGTAATTACCTTTTTTCTTCTAAAACAGAACGTTTCCCACTTGAACCACGTCAAACCATGTCAAACCATGTCAAAATTATGAGCAGATTTTGAGAAAAAATACATATATATGTATATATATACATATATATCAAAGTATTATAAAATTTATTTGTACAGAGAAACACATCATACATCTTAACAGCATGTGTATATACTTACACAATATATATGTTATACAGAAGCTTATATGCTCATATGTTATGAGAATATATACCATAGAATATATAGAATAGAATAGATGTGTATACATGCATATATGCATACATATACATAACGTAAATATTCTTTGTTTTATGACAGCTAAACTAAAAACTATATAAGGCATGCACTATAAAACGTGTTCTATTATAAGCACCACCTTAAGACCCCAATATATTAGTCAAGGTACAAATTTAGGAGTAAAAGACTTGATTATATTTATGGAAATAATCCAACCATATTTCTAAAAAACCAAGCAGTTATTAAATAAGATAATGGAAGGCAGGAAAGGGAAAATTAGTTGGGTCATAAAATACTTATTTAAATGGGAGTTAAAACTATTAATGAGTGAGACATAACCCTACAGGAGAAAAATTTCAGACTAAATAACTAAATAGGAAACAAAGGAATTCTGAGAACAAGAGATAGCCTTTGCTATAGAAAAGAATATAAAGTGGTTATTCAATATCAAATGGGCAGCCATAGAAACTTACATATAAGGGACATTGTATGGAATAAGAAGCTTTATATATATATATATATATATATATATATATATATATATATATATATATATACTTATAAGCATAAATGTAATAACTACATATAAATGTAATAATTAATGAAAGAAGTGAGCATGGGTTTGAAAGAGAACAAAGAGGATATATGGC
>NC_034608.1:56486720-56495377 GCF_900095145.1 Mus pahari | reverse complement strand
TATAATATTTTATATATATATATGTATATATATACATACATATATATATATATATATATATATATATATATATATATATATATATATATAAAATATTCTTAATGGTATTCTTGTGTTTTGAAAACCTTACCTGAGATCATTTGGTTTGGCAGATTAAAGCCCACAGATGGAGAAATTGTTTATATGATATGAAACACTCACATAGTTTTTCTACTTAAAACATTTCACATTTTCCTTCAGCATATTGCAGTGACAAATGTCTTTTCTGGGATGGTATCCAAGTTTATATGGATCTTACTTTTTAGATCAATAACCGCATCCTTTTATGTTGCTGACTCTAAATATGAATTTTGTTGACATACTGGAAACTTCCACATAGTATAATTTTTGAAAATTTGCTTGCTTCTCCTCTTAATTGTGTTCAGAAAAGGACATTTGGTAGAAACTTGTTATTTTATCTTCAGAACTCTGCACTATTCAATGCTTAAAGTTTTGTTTAAAAACATAAAATCAAAATCATTATTAGAACCTTTACTCTTGAGATTGAGTGTGCTTGTGATTTTAACTATCTCAAATGACAGACACTGGCTAGTCTGCCAAAACCAACATTGTCAGCCTTCATCATTTTACTAATACTTCTCCAACACTAAATGCTTGCTTCATCTCAGCCATTTCTTTTTCAAGTCTCACATTTCTTAACTATTCTTTCTATCTTCCCTTCTCTGCCAATTCCTTTATCCAACAGTGAGGACCTCTGAATTTAAGCTTCCCTGATGAGTTGCTTAAACCTCTGTTTCAATATATCTCTTTTCCTCTTGGTAAATGTCAATTATTTTTTAAATGCTAGCTATTTAAGTTCAGATTCTTTGGACTGTGACCCATGACTACAGAAACACAAACTCTCATCATCACTTAACGTGTGTGATTACAACTCAGTTGATTTACTTGCTTTTTTTTCCCAAACCAAATATCTTATTATAGAGCTGGAGAGCAAAGGCATATGGGCTCCTTCTGCAGCTTGAGTTAGGCTGCGGTTGAGCTTAGCCATTTCTTCTCTTCCACATCTTTGTGTTGCCTGAAAGTCTTAGTTTCTCTCTTACCTCTGTAACAAAATATCTTGACAAAAGTAATCGGGGAAATGGGGTTATGTAAGCTCACAGCTCAAGGCTCAGTCCATGATGCTGGCAAAGTCAAGGCAGCATAAGCTTGAAGGAGCTGGTCATACTCTGTCTAAAGTAATGAAGGCTGTGTTACTGTGTGTTGGGTGGGAGGCACAAATGAATATTGATTCCAGGAGAGTGGGAAAGGTCAGAAGAGGGAGGGTATTTGGTGCTATGGAGCTGTAAGTACAGACAATTGTGAGCTTCTTGGAGCTGTAAATGATAGAAGCTAAACTCAACTCTCTGCAAGAGTAGTGCATGCTCTTCACCCCAAACTCTCTCCGTACCCTTCCCACCTCAGTAAACATCATCAAGATAACCCCCACAGATACTCCTCAGACCCCTCTCTTTCATTATGCTATTTAATACCGTTGGCATGAGCCATCACACCATGTAACCCAAAATGTTGGGATCTTGAAGTTGTTTTATGAGAAATTATGGCACCATCAAAACCAAAACAATTTCTATTATGCTCAGTAAAAAATAAGTATTTGTTCAATGTTAACTTGACTAAAACAGTTTGTTTTTCCACATTTTAATATTATTTATATGAAGGAACACTTTAATCGGTTATATTGAGTTGATGAAATGCTGAGAAGAAAATATAGATTATTGATCTGAATATGATAATGAATCGTCTCAAAAGAATTATTTATTTAACCAAAAAGTTCCTGTGACTTAAAAGGAAGGAACAGAGTTGTTGGTTTGATTTGGTAGATTTAAGAATTACTGCAATGTATGACTTCATGACTGTCAATGTTTGTTTGAAAGCTGTATGTGTTTTATGAAAACTCACAAGCATTTTGTAAATTTAATAATTTAGGAACACTGAAACTGACAAGTTTCCAACAATAAAACTATTTAGCATTAAATTTTTAAAATGTATTTGATTCTTTCTTTATATAATCAACTCAATGAACCTGGCATTTCCTGGAAGTTTAAATACATGTAGGACTGAAGTCTGAAGTTTGTTGGTAACAGTTTTACCATCTGCGGTGAGAATTCCTGCCTTGCCCAGGGTTGAAGAGTTCCCATATCAAATCCAAGACAGAGACTAAGGATGGTGGACCTCCCATCTTTCCCTAACTGGCCTGTTCAGACACATGCACTGCAAAGTGGTGCAAGAATGTCAAAGAAGGATTTAGGATCGCTTGTTACTCCATGTCCTAAGTATAGTATTGTACTATGAAATTTGCCTACTTCTATGTTTTAAAAAGTATCACCAGAGTGGTTCATTTCAGAATATTGGACTCTAAGAACCCTGTGAAATAAAACTATCAGGTTGATCAACTGTATTTCAAACACAACACCATATTTCAGTGCTTTCAGAGCTTTGAATTATGAGGATATTTGCCTTGAGTTGTTCATAAAGCAAGGCTGTATCAGATTTTCTGTGTGTTCTGGGTCCTCCTGCTACAACTAACTTGAAGTCATATTTGTTTACATGAGTACAGTTTTTATTACACTCTGATATTGTTTGGAATTATAATGGTACTTCTCTTATGGTAAAATGGTAATCCTAATCAGTGTCTTTATTGTGTTTTCAAGTGCGCACGTCCTTAATGTGTCACGTTAAATCAGTGAATTTCTCCATAAAGCCTTATTTCCTGTGATATGCTGCAGAGCTTTGTACCATCTGTATCCCGACTTCCAGCAAAGCAAGGTGTTGTTTTGATCTTTTGAGAATAATCATCGTCTGCTCAATTGTGCTTGCTTAATATGGATATCTTCATTCCACTGCAGAGGAGCAGCTGTGCACATTTTATTCTGCATCACAGTGGGAACAGCAGGCTAGTGAGCAGTCTTGTGTCTACAGAGAACAAACACATCACATGGTGCTGAAGTTCATGGCCATTGCCTTCTTCCACTCAGAGCACAGGGTGATTGAATCTGATTGCTCCTTTTGAAATCATTAAATTGAAAGTATTATTTTGAGGCCATTAACAAAGCATTGTAACTATGATTTATTCATTTGAAAATATATTTCCTAAAGCAGCAATAAAGAGATTAAAGACTCCTCTGATTAATTTCCGCATCATTCTTGGTAAGCTTATACTGGGGGTGAGGTGGAGAAACTCATTTCACATGTGAGTAATTTGACATTGTGGGAACTTTGATGGTAACACCAAACAGCTTGTGGGCAATAAATTCAGGATCAGTCCAGAAGCTTTCCAATTCACAGAAGTGTTCTTTCTCCTAAAACACATGACTTTCTCTGTAAGAGCACAAAATAATTTTACAAGCTTAAGTGGGCATCATTGGTACTCTATAAAGGAACAAGGAACTTACCTGCTAATCAAAACAACATTTCCAACCACAAGAGTCTGTGTACAAAAAAAAATTGATATTAGCTGATAGAATTGGGCAGACACTAACGTCCACATGGGATATAGTTTCAAATTTATAAATAGTGTATTGACTGTGTATACAGAAAAGCATTCAAACATAGATGAAAAGGTCTATAAGTTAGGGTCTTCATCTATGATTGTGTTCTGGTCCATTGACAATGTGAAATTTGGATTTGTTTTTTTTTGGTTTGTTTACGTGTATGTGAATGGCATAGATGTATGTGTATGTGCATGTGCATATGGAAGCCACAGGCAATGTTGGACATCTTTCTTGGCTGTTCTCTACCTTATTGTTACTACATGGTCTCTCTTGAACCTGAAGCTAAACAGTTCGGCTATATTGGCTGGCTGGAGAGCCCCAGGGCTCAGCTTGTCTATATCGCTCCAGAGCTGGGTTTCTGGGCACTTGGTGCCACCCTTGGCTTTTATGTGTTTATTTGAGATTAAACTCATGTCCCCATGCTTTCACTTTGATTAATCATATCCCTGACTATAGACTTTTGTGTCTTGAGACTCTATATTGTGTTAGAAGTTCAGTCTGGCTTTGAATTTTAAATCTTCCTGCCTTGGCTTGTCCAAATACTGAGATTATAACCATGAGCTAGCATATCTGTCTGTTGGCTAGTATTAATAAGTTATGAGTGCAATTTTGATAATGTCCTCCTGTTTTATTAAACACAAATTCAGGTGACATTATGGAGAACTATAGAAAAAATAGAGTTTAATGTACTTAATAATTTAGTCCCACCACCTCCAGTTTTACATTAAAGGCTATAGTCCAAAGGTTGGTTCTGGGTCGTCATAACTTAGTCTGTTTTATTCCCTTTGTGTTTTTATCTTTGTAGGAAGGATTTCAAGTGTTAGTGATGAGAGTTGAGAGCAACATCTTGCCATACATAACCAATTTCATTTTTTGTTTCATGACACCAACAAGAATCCATTTCAAATGATTTCTCTGAAGTGACACAAGTGTTCATAACAAAGTAAGTAGATACATATATTCTGAAGGCAATAATATGACAAGAAATACCAAGTGACTATGAAGTAAATATACATTTATATGTATATTATATAAAATTATATATAATTTCATTAATATATAGTATATAATAATATAACATTAATAGATAATGTGGTATATATTGTGTTTATATATTATAATATATGCTATGTATTAATTATATATTATAGTTTATATATAAAAGTATAAACTAAGGAATGAGAAAACTTTATTTAACTGATATAATGTTAACAGGCTTACCTACCCTCCAAAGAGATACCTATGACTTACAACAGCCTTGGCTTAGTTAACTTTCAATTCACATTGGTTTATAATGAATGCCTTCTTCTGAGATCTCTTATCTGGAAATTGTTATTTAAGGCAAGCATATAGAAAAAAAAAAAAAAAACCAGAACAACAATAAAATATCTTTAGGGGCCTGTGAAATGGCTCACCAGGCTTGTGGTCACTAAGCCTGATGAGTTGAATTCAATCCCTGGGCTCTAAATGGTAGAAGGAGAAAACTAACTCCTGAAACTTGTTTTTGAACGCAGCATACAGGTCATAATATGCATCTGACCAAACACACAGACAGACACAGACACAGACACTGATAAATAAATCTTATAAAAATATCAAAGCCTTTTTTTTTCTTTTAGATATTTTCTTTATTTACATTTCAAATGTTATCCCTTCTCCTGATTTCCCCTCCAAAAACCCCTTATCCCATCCCTCCTTCCCCTGCTCACTAACCCACCCACTCCAACTTCCCTGTCCTGGCATTCCCCTACACTAGGGCATTGAGCCTTCACAGGACCAAGGGCCTCTGCTCCCATTGATGACTGACCGGACTGCATTTGCAGCTGGAGCCATGGGTCCCTCCATGTGAGTGCTTTGTTTGGTGGTTTAGGCCCTGGGAGCTCAGGGGGTACCGGTTAGTTCATATTGCTCTTCCTCCTATGGGGCTGAAAATCTCTTCAGCTTCTTGTGTCCTTTCTCTAGTTCCTCCATTGGGGACCCTGTGCTCAGTCCAATGGTTGGCTGAGAGCATCCACCTCTGTATTTGGCAGGCACTGGCAGAGCCTTTCAGAAGACAGCTATATCAGGCTCCTGTCAGCAAGTACTTGTTGGCATCCACAATAGTGTCAAAGCCTTTTAAATCCATCTTCTATTGCTGATCAAATAAATAATTAGTATAAAATACAAACTAAAATTAATCTTTCTGAGCAATTAATCTTTGGACATTTTAGGAGATTTTTTTAGTGCTTATTTTTCTATAGTTACCCTGTCTACGTATCATAATGACAGTGTCCATTGCTAGAGAAGAACTTTGTTAAAAAAAAAAAAAATTAAACAATGTCCCCTTTGCTTCTCTCGGTTTGTGACATCCTTTGCTCAAGGTGAGGTTTATGAACAGAAATCATGGAAACCCATTTCTTTTGTAAAGCAGTTGTGTTTGACTCACCCTTTTGATCTTCTTCTTCTTTTTTTTTTTTTTAATGAGATCATGCCTTGATGGCTAATACTAATCACCTGAACTATTAAAAACATATATTCAGTTAACAGAGTCAACCCATATTCCACCACTTTTAAAATAAACCTTTCATAATCATTATAAACCATGTTAATAGAGTTATGCTGTTGTTTTTACTTTTTTGATTAGTTAGATGTTTTATAACAGTATACCATGGACTATTAGAGAAGTGTTTCCAAAGCTTCCTGTTTCTCAGCACTTTATCTATTGACATATGAGAATGTAAAGACAGAAGCTTTATATTATATTTCCAAACAGTAAAGTTTTAGAAAGTTATTCCTAAGGTGCTTTGTTCAATGAGGAGCCAAATATAATTTGATATCATTATACAATCTGGATTGTCCCCTGACAGTTAGTCCTTGCTTCTGAGTTTCTTGTTTCTTTCTTTTTATACCTTCAGGACTGCTAAAGTACTGAGGATATGAGAATCAGTAATAAATTGTACTCTAAGAATAGAGATGAAGGGGGGATCAGTGTGAATAGCTAATCCTGTTCTAAAGAGGATTGCGCCTGGACACAGTGTCACATACTTATAATCCCAAAATGGCAGAGGCAGAGGCAGAGGCAGAGGCAGAGGCAGAGGCAGAGGCAGAGGCAGAGGCAGAGGCAGAGGCAGAGGNGCAGAGGCAGAGGCAGAGGCAGAGGCAGAGGCAGAGGCAGAGGCAGAGGCAGAGGCAGAGGCAGAGGCAGAGGCAGAGGCACTCAGGGTAATATCCAGTCGTACAATGAGTTTAGAATCAGTCAGAGTTACATTGGATCCTAACTCAAAATTGAAAATCAAAACCAAAACGACAGTAAAAATAAAGTGAAGGGGAGGCTCCAAGGCCTGACACTATTACTGATGCTATGATGTATTTATAGACAGGAGCCTAGCATGGCTGCCCTCTGAAAGGCCTAACAAGCAGCTGACTGAGACAGATAAAGATAGATACATCTAACCAGATACTCCTTGATCGAATTAGAGAAAGGTTGGGAGAAGTTAAGGATGAGTGTGAACCCATAGGAAGCCAGCAGTCTCAACTTACCTGGACTCCTGAGATCTCTCAGACTCTGAGCCACCAACCAGCATACACTGGTTGGTCCCCCGACACATACACAGCAGAAGACTGCCTGGTCTAGCCTCCGTGGGAAAAAGACGTGCCTAACCCTCTAGAGACTTGAGATCCTAGGGAATAGGAAGTCCTGGCGGAGTGAGGAAATCCACCTGGAGACAGGGAAGGAAGAATGGAATGAGGATCTGTCAGAGGGCAGAACAGGAGGGGATAACAAGTGGACTGTAAAAAAAGAAAAGATAACTTAAAAAATAGTGAAAGATAAAAAGCAGAGGAGGTGTTTCAAGGCCAGTAGGAAAATGATGACATGTGTCTTAAACAGTGTTGGTGAGCACTCATTCAATGTTTCTGATTATCCCACATGTGGCAAGCATCTGTTCTTACTGGGGAAAATAGTTCAGAATTGAAAAGCAAGTGACAGCATGCTTTCTTGAATTTTCAGAGTTCACTCTCACAAACTGGTTACAAATGATGTTTTTTCAGTGTTTTTAAAAGACAATTACTGAATAGTTAACTCTCACATATGAATATAGTCTATTCTTTATATAGAATATCACAAGTTTACCTTTCAGGAAAAAAGTGTTTTCTGCAATTTGAGATCTATTTCTTCAAATGTTATGAGGAATAAGCTTGCCAGAAAGAATAAGAGACAGAGGCAGACATCTTGCAACAAGTGGATTGAGCACATGTCACCTGGTTAATGAAAAAAACACATGTGCATAGGCCACCCATTCCCCCAAACACCCATTCTTAGCCATAGTTTCTTGATCTGAAAAAGAAACAATTCATAATGCAAACTAGCCTCAAATCTTTTACATACTCAAAGTTAAATAAATTGAGATTCTGAAAGGGAACATATTAAGATATTTTTAATCTTATGAGATTGAAAAAGGATGACATGTATTCTCTATGAGCATCCTGAGGACTCTGAATAATTATGGAAAATTATATGAAGATAATACATATCTGATTTGGAATTGCCACAAATTCTTATACTTGTATGGACTTTAGGATATTTGCAAATCTTGGCAATATGAGCCCATATTACTCCAAAGAGTTTATTGATAATCTGGTACCATCTCTCTCCTCTTGTTAATTTTGAGGATCTGTTATGGCTAAATCACATTATTTAATTCATGGTGCATGAAAAAAATGTGTGTTTTTGAGAACCAAGTGGGTGTATAGGACTCATCATACTTTAGTGAGAAAAAGCAGAAAAGGGAAAACTCTGTGAATTTTACAAACATTATAGTTTTGACATAAATAGCAAAGGAATAAATTAGACAAAACAGAATTAACCTTGATGCAAAGTCACCTGTCTTAGTCAGGGTTTCTATTCCTTCACAAACATCATGACCAAGAAAAAGTTTGGGGAGGAAAGGGTTTATTTGGCTTACATTTCCATACTGCTGTTCATCACCAAAGGATGCAGGACTGGAACTCAAGCAGGCCAGAAAGCAGGAGCTGATGCAGGGGCCATGGAGGGATGTTCTTTACTGGCTTGCCTCCTCTGGCTTGCTCAGCCTGCTCTCTTATAGAATTCAAGACTACCAGCCTAGGGAT
>NC_034608.1:56454025-56486715 GCF_900095145.1 Mus pahari | reverse complement strand
GCTCTCTTATAGAATTCAAGACTACCAGCCTAGGGATGGTCCCACCCACAAGGGGCCTCTCCCCCTTGATCACTAATTGAGAAAATGCCCCACAGCTGAATCTCATGGGGGCATTTCCCCAACTAAAGCTCCTTTCTCTGTGATAACTCCAGCTGTGTCAAGTTGACAAACACTAGCCAGTACACCACCCATTCAGAAAAGCTTTAATTAGAAATACTTTCTTCTCTTGAATATCACATAAAGGAAGGATTGATGAGGTTCAGTTCTACACAACGTTTTAGAAGAGACAATGGACATGTTCTGAAAATTACATGCTTACGTAGGAACTGGCATATGCTATGTTCTCTTGACATTATGGCAAGAATCACTTTTATGGTTCCAGCTGAATGAAAACTCAGAAATAGTCCTGTTGCATGCATAAAAAGCACGGATCATCCCATGTATGCCCTTTCATTGGCTACTTAGCCTCTGGGAACTTGGAGGAGTCCAGTTTAATTGATACTGTTGTTCTTCCTATGCGGTTACAATCCTCTTCAGCCCTTCCCCTAACTCTTCAATTGGGGTCCCTGGGCTTAGTCCGATGGTTCGCTGTGAGTATCTGCATTTGTATTAGATAGGTACTGGTAGAGCTTCTTAGAGGACAGCCATGCAAGCATATCTTGCACTAGCAATAGTGTTGGGAGTTGGTGTCTGCACATGAGATGGATCCCAAGTTGCCCGGGGCGGTGGAGGGAGGCGTCTCTGGATGACCATTCCTTCAGTTTCTGCTCCAATTTTTGTCCCTGCATTTCCTTTAGACAGGAACAATTCTGGGTCAAAAATTTTGATTGTTGGGTGGCCCCATCCCTCCGCTGGGGCCCTGTCTATCTACTGGAGGTGTTCTCTTCAGGTTCCATCTCCCCACTGCTGTGCATTTTGACCAAGACCATCCCCACTGGGTCCTGGTACCTGGGATTTTGAGTGGTTCCCATCCCCCTGGCCTCCACCCCATTCTGCAGTATATCTCTTGGTCCTCTTGACTAGTACTCTGTCTCTCCCCATACCTGATCCTGTCCCTGTTTTTCCCTTCACTTCCCAACTCTGTCCCTCCATCCCTCTGCTTCCTGTAATTATTTTGCTCCCCCTTTTAAGTGGTATTGAAGCATACATACTTGGGCCTTCCTTTTTGTAAAGCTTCCTATGGTCTGAGTTGTATCATGGGTATTCTGAACTTTTTGGCTAATATCCACTTACCAATGAGTACATATTATGCATGTCCTTTGGGTCTGGACTACCTCACTCAGGATAATATTTTTCAGTTCCATCCATTTGCCTCTCATAGCTGAGTAGTATTCTATTGTCTAAATGTTCCATATATCTGTATCCATTCTTCCATTGAGGGACATCTGGGTTGTTTCCAGCTTCTGTTTACTATAAATAAGGCTGGTATGAATATAGTGGAGCACATGTCCTTGTGATATGGTAGAGCATCTATTGGATTTATGCCCAGGAGTGGTATATCTGGGTCTTCAGATAGAACTATTTTCAGTTTTCTGAGGAATCACTAGATTGATTTCCAGAGTGGTTGTGCCAGTTTGCAATCCCACCAGCAATGGAGGAGTGTTCCCCTTTATTCACATCCTCGCCAGCATCTGAGTATTTGTAATCTGAGTGTTTTGTGTCAATATTCATAAGTGAAATTTGTCTGAAGTTCTTTTTCCTTTTCCTTTCTCTCTCTCTCTCTCTCTCTCTCTCTCTCTCTCTCTCTCTCTCTCTCTCTCTCTCTTTCTTTATTTCTTGTCATGAAGGTAGAGGAGCCTGGGAAGATTTTGAGGAGGATCAGGAATGTATAAAATAGTGTAAATAGAGTACTCTCTATGTAATAGTATAAATAATATACTAAATAATATACTAAATAAAAATATCAATTCCAAGAAAAACAGTTTACAAAACTAACTCAAGAAGTACAGTGATAGCTCCATTTTTTAAAAATATGAGTTTTCATGCATCAAAACACCATGCCAATGAATTTATATAATTTTAAAGTTTTGTTTTCTTGATTCATAAATGAGTCCATATTCCCTATAATGTATGAGCCACTGCGATGTACAATGTGTTCCAGAAAAGGTAAAAAGAATGAGCCTATTATCATTCTTTTTACAATGACTATATAATTGTGTTAGTAAAGAGAGTGAAGGATGATGTAATCATTCTCAGTCATGATCACTGACAGCAGACACGAGCTTGATCAGAAAACATTTCAGATCCATGTCTTGTATAGCAGCATTCCATAAGTAGAGGTAGACCTGATAGTTATCTATGAATTCAAAGCCTGCTGGTCTACCTAATCATCAAAGAGAATGATATGCAAAATTAAGAATAGAGGTTCTAAGGCTGGGTGTGGTGGTGCACGCCTTTAATCCCAGCACTTGGGAGGCAGAGGCAGGCGAATTTCTGAGTTCAAGGCCAACCTGGACTACAGAGTGAGTTCCAGGACAGCCAGGGCTACACAGAGAAACCCTGTCTCAAAAAAAAAAAAAAGAAAGAAAGAAAGAAAGAANAGAAACCCTGTCTCAAAAAAAAAAAAAAGAAAGAAAGAAAGAAAGAAAGAAAGAAAGAAAGAAAGAAAGAAAGGAAGGAAGGAAGGAAGAAAGAAAGGAAGGAAGAAATAGAGGTTCTTTACCATTTATCTCAGCAAATTATAATGACAAGATATGATATGGTTTATTGACAGTATTCTCACTTACAGAACTTGACTACCTATTTGTGTTTTAGGACATATGTATGCAATAATTCCATATTGAGAAGTATAGAGATGAGCCCCACTGAAATCAAATTATATCAAGATATTTTACAAGAATATTATTAAAGAGAGCACACATGGCTGCCATGTAAGATTTAAGATGCTGTTGTGAAATCTGGATTACAGGCCCATATTATTTTATTTCTTTATTTACTACCTAATAAAGACATTTCCTTTTCTATGCCTACAATTATTTCTTGGATGAAATAATTTCTTTAACTCTATAGTTCATATATTTTCTCACAGAAGAGGGTACAGTCAGATATTGTCAACAAATTTACATCTTTAAGAGAGTCATAATAGCTTAGAATATCTCTCTATGAGATTTAAATAGTTATAAATTCCACCTGAGAAAGTAGGTAAGCAAAGAGTATGGAATGATCATGGAGATAGGTGATAATATGCAGGATGAACTGATTCAGCCTCTGTCTTCATTCAGCTCCTTTACACATTATTGACCTATTTCCTTAGAGGATGTTGCAATTTGAGGAACCAGACACTTTAATTTAAAAGGTGAAGAAGTTTATGACTGTATTTAAATTTTAGTTTCATACATTGATTTTGATGAAAGAATACAAAATGCAAATCTTAGTAAGCATTACAAATTGTTGTTTTATGTATATTGAAACACAAGCTGGAAGTTTTAAATAACCTAATAAATTTAAATTTAAGCAAATTTAAGCTCATTGGTGATTCTATGTTGATTATCTCTGCTGCCTGCGGCTTTATTTCATTTTTCAATAAAGAATGAAGAAGAAATATCTCAGACTTCACTGTAGTTATTTGGGTTTTATGTTTGTGGTGTTTAGCAAAATGAGCAAAACATTGCCTGAAAGAAAAACCTTTCTCTCCAATGTAACTGGGTGCTCTCCTAGCAGGTCAGGAATACATAGAAACCAACCTAAAAACTTTAACAATATCTGCTCATTTTATTCTAGAATATATCGTCAGTTCATGGCAATGAAAATACTGGGTGAGGTGATGTATGTCTTTATTATAGTTGTAGCTCTGAACCAGACCACTGGTCATGAATACCAGAGATAAATATCTCTCACTATAGATCTTCACCCAGTATAGAAGATTTTCAGACAGTTAGTAGAGATGTGGTTCTGCAGGTTCCTTCACATGGGTGCCTCACTTCAATCATACCCAGACAGTCTTACTCAATTGATTCTTAAGGAAAGTACTCTGCATTCATTGACAGAATGCTGACGATGAACTCTTCTCATGCCCTATAACAGAATCAGATAGATTTCTATCCACTATTGTTCCCTTCAGAGACAAGGTAAATGTGAGCTCAGACAAATCAACTTTCTCAGCTTTATTAATTATGTCAAAACTTTTCATAAGCTCTTTAATTGTATTATAACTAGTATCACACAAGATACAAGATAAACCATGATTGTACTAATCAAGTAAAAGTGTTTACACTTTAGTATGACACCCTGTAACTTATCATCATATTTACTATTTATGATGAAATATGTGGCAGCAAGAAATAAGTAGAATTTGCCACGATGATGTTTTTATTGAAATATGCTTTCTTTACATCACATCTATAATGTGATTGAATAGTATAAAAAGACAAAACCTAGAGAATTTCAGCAGTGTTTGTTTGTGACTAAGAAGATGTTTGTTGATATACTTCTTAGAAGAAATATATACTAAGCATGTCTATCCCAAAATAATTGCATACTGTTTATGCGTATAGATAATGGTACTTATGTTCAATACATTAGTATAAAAAGAATTACTTTTGGAAAAAAACCCTCATTTTATCAGTAATTACTGAGAAAAATAAGTATGCTTTTTGATCTAAGAATGACATCACCTTCATTAATATGACTGGTTTTTTTTTTTCACAAAATACTAGTAATTAACTTAGGAGGCTAAATTTTATGATCTCTTTAATATTTATAAGGTATTTTCTTGTGGTATAATTGTTAAGAATTATTAGCTTACCATATAAAGATTATGAAGGCATTTTAAAAAAATTTTAATAGAAAAGGCCAAAGCAAAATGGTTATAAAGCAATCTCATTTTGAAGACACAATCACATAAATCTATTTTATATGAAAAAATTTAACAAAATTAAAATATTGAAAATATTATGTGAAAACTGGTGATTCAAACAAAACCCGGTTATGTAAAAACTTTGGAAATGCAATAGAGAAATCATTGAAGATATGGAGAAAATATATAGATAATATGTTTTGTGCCAACACATAACCTTTTTTGCTAAGCTTAAAAAATTCTTTACAATAGATTGGGTGCAATATTCTTTCCTTGCCAAATGAATAAATATTTTATGTTTTTTCATGTTTATAATAAAGAGCCTTGGTTATGGATCTTTAAACGTAAGAGGACTTCCTTTCACTATAAGATCAGGCTATTTTCTGCATGTCTTCATTACTATTTCTATGAAGTAGAGTAACCACCAGCCCCCCACTTTCAGTACTGACACTTATTGTGTGTCTGTAATAGCAGAATAAGACATTGTACTGTCATCAATGTAGTGACATACATGTATTGAATGAAGGGGCTTGTTGTCTATGTCTGCCCATGTTTACAAGGGAGTCTGTCATTGGCACTGTGTCTCAATGACGTTTAGAGATACCCTTCTTTTGAGATTTTTAGCGATCCCGTTCATGAAGTTGTTTTCTGTTTGCACAGTTATGATAGGTACTCACAACACATACCGGCAAAAAGCATAAGAACTGCTTTGTGTCCTCTATCTATTTAAATGCTTTTCTTGACTATATGTTCTAGCTCTGACTTACCCAAAATGCATAATCAGGTCACAGAAGACAGAGTGCAGGAATTTAGAACTATGAAAACCAAGGAAAGGACTGAAAGGTGATTCTTACTCCTAGTTCTTGCTGCATAGTTTTTTTTTTCAAATGCTGAGCACAGTTCTTTATGTCACAGAGTTGTTAAAGAATGGCAGAATGCCTTCTATAAAAATCGTCTTTTTCTCAGATTCTATTTTATATTATCAAATTTTACAATATTGATGAGTCAGTTTTATAGATTATTATCTCTCTTAGAATGAGCACTTAGAATAAGAAATGAACATGAGAGTATTATAATTTTATGAGTAATATTTAATAAGATGCATAGTATTTAATAAATAATGAGCTGAAAAAGAATACAAACTTTTAGTAATTTTTAGTTCAATACAAGAATACTGTGTGACTAACTCAATCCTACTGGTTGTTTGAGCCTTATTTACAAATGAAACCAATGGGCTTGCACGATTCAAATGTAATATGTGTACTAACATGCTAGTGTAGTATTTGCCATAAACATGAAAAATTTTACTATTATTAGAAAATTTTAATCAATTTTAGAGATTGAAAATATCCATGATTTAAAGGCATGATATAAGACTAATGACAAATTGTGCATAAAGTGTGTCTGATGCTTATTGTGTGTCAGGTAAATTCCATGTTTTTTTTTTTTTTTTTGTTCACCCATTATATGAAGAATGTCATGACTGAAACGTGACATGTTAGAAAGAGGCACGCTTTACCATGAAATTGTGATGTTTGCTTCAGTAATTTACTGCAGCCACAATGTCTCTCTAGAACCTTTCAACAAATGCTAAAGATTCATATGTATTCATATCCTTTGGTCTTCTACCTCACAGGAAGTTAAAGGAAAACAAATATGAATGATTCTCACACTACCTTTTAGAGAATTATTATATCATAGAGGCCTTCAATTTTTGTTTCATGATTAATCAGCATCAGACTTAGGAAATTAAGCCTTGGCATGAGATTCTCTAAAAACAAGAATGGAAAATGAGAGAGAAGCAGTGAGTTTATCAAGTTTAAGTGTTTAAGCCATTTCATGTCCTAAACCATTTTCAATCACAGCAGAGACCGCTTCGGGGAAATACAAAGAAGCCCCAGAGAACAAGAGTGAAAATGATTATTCAAATCACCGTGATTAGATGACAAACAGAACATCTCTTCACAGCTCAGGCTTCACAAGAGGTTATGTTAATCTTGAATTCTTCTGCCCTCCCTTCTCGCCTGTCCCGAATGAGGTCTCCAGGCTCAAGTGAATCACACAAATCACTTTTGTGTCATGTTTCTCATGTGGCAAGTTCAGAAAAGTTGTTATACACAGTACATAAGCAGGGTCCAGGGTCTATCACCTCTGCTCTGCTGGTCTTTCTGGAACAAGCTCACATCACATGAGCTGTCCTGGCCCTACCCTGCTCTACAAAGTAAAGCTATAGTTTGCTGTCTGTGTCAATAGGAGGATGCCGGATGCCTCCCATAATTAAAAAAAACCAAAAAGCATCCCCCCCTCAAAGTAAATGAACAAAAAAACAAAACAGACCATTTAAAGTTGTTTTACTTTTGTTCCAATAATTTCAAAACAGATTATTTAAATTTTTTCTTGAAATTTACTTACATTCATGTGGGAATAATGTCGAAGTGAAGGTGTGGCCACTGAAACTATTAACTATGAGGACTTACAGTTCTTCTTTAGGATTATGAAGCAATCAATTCTAAATTTATGGGAAAATTAGAAGATTCTCTCAAACTTTCGTTGACTGCAATACCTCTCTCAGGAGACTTTCAGTCTTATAAACACACCCCATCCAAGGCATCAAACTGACTTTTAGGCACACACTCCTTGACAGCAGGATGCCAAGGTCAGGACCATGTCTGATCTGATCCTTGCTTTCATATAAGTAAATACTGTTTCTGGTGATATTGGGTTTCCAAATACATTTACATATGTCTTAAAACCTATTGTTGTACAGACAAAGCTAGTTTTAAATAAGATTTCTATTAGACAGAAAATTGAACTCCCTAGTTTACATTATTCTAAACATCAATGCCATTCCTTTACTTTCTAAACGACTTCTTTTGAGGGTCACACATTTCTAAATGATTCTAAAAGATCTCTAAATGATGTCACATTGTGAATCATCTGAACTTGACATGTTTCCAATGTAGCTTCAGAGAAATAAATGGATGATTTCTGTTATCAGTCATTTAGAAAATTGCATTCAAAATAAGTCTTCTTTATGTAGTTCCCATAGTTATCAAATATATTTAATTTTCTGAAGTCTGTCTTAGACAGAGGTATTTTATATTAGGGTTTATGTGAATAGGCAGCTTCCCAGGAAGAGTCAGTTAGGAAGTAAGCAGGAAGAAATTGTAAGAATTGGGTTCTTTGGACACTGTGCTATGGAGAAACATAAGAACTAACATGATGCATGATGCTATTCTCAGTATCCACTTGACCTGGAATAGTCACAAGCTAGAAAAGAAGAGAGGAATATGCTTTACAGCATAATTGTTGAAAATATGAGTCAACTGTAATTATTTATTTAGTGTGTTAAAAATAGAAGCATACAATAACATCATAATTATAGTTCTCATTTCAATCCATTCTGTATCCTATACATAAAATTTCTAAAAAAATAGAATTCTTTTGTAGAACTAAATTATATTTGAAGGTCATAACATTGACCCAGTGTATCTTAAAATGTCATTCTTCATTCCTATCAGATATTTTATTTCCTCAGAAAAATATATTGCTTACCTCTGTGAGTGTATCTGTGATATTCCTCATCCTGCAAATGCTCATTCATGTCTGTCCGGTTTGAATAGTATTTCAGTATTTTTTTGTCATATCCTTGAGAACTATTCAAAAAGATATCACTAAAGACATTTCCCTTTTGAGATTTTACAAGCCACCCACGTATTGTCTCTTTGCCTTCAAAGTGAATAATGTTCTGTCTTGTAACATTTTGAATTTCATTATTTAACAATTTTATACATGTGTGTTTGTGTCATATACAAATCTTCTACCATACTCTCACAATTAGATTAAAAGTAAAGGAATATAGGGCCTTAGTATTTTTTAAAAATCTGCATACTATTAATGAAAAGAACAGTATGCTGTCACTTATTTATTTATTTATTTATTTATTTATTTATTTATTTATATTTGATGGTTAGGGTTGAAAAAGTATAACATGCATTTTAGGCAAGTGCTCTATCACTTCAAGATATATCAGTCATTTTTCATTTAATTTTAATTGAATATAATTACATGCAATTCAATGAAAAATTTGGGGCATCTTTAAAAAATGATCATATAATTGGGATCATTACTGTTAATATCAGAAAATTATATGAGATTGGTATGTCAGGGTGGTATTGTTGTAGACTAATTGGAAAAAGACAAAAATGATGCTAGAATATGACATTATAGCTGACATATTTCTTTAGAATAGAAAACTGGAAGTAAATAAGCTTCATATCCATGAAGTGAATAGCTCAAGTCTGAGATATTGAAATGTTAAAAAGAAAGATACAAATATTTTTGGGTCTAATGTGAATTTATTTGTTACATAATTAGGCTAATTCTTTGAGTGTAGTCATTATTGTATGAGTTCATTCTTTATGTATCTTTTTATTTCTTTCTACTTTAGAATCAGGAGTCAGGGTCAAGGGAACATTTATAAAAAACAAACATAAAGCTAGTTTTGTGTTTGAAAGCCCACCGAGTTCACAGTACTGAATGGATTCTTTTTTCCCAACATATTTTTTTTTATCCATTATTTGAGAATTTCACACAGTGCACATAGATAAAGATTGATTCCCATTCTTCCAAGGTCCACCCTCCCACCTTTTGCCTCAGCACTCAAATATAAAAATGTACAATTTGTATTGCATGCATACTCATTAGAGCATGGTCAATCTCATAGTGCCCAGTCACTTAAAGGTAACTATGTAACTGACTCCTTTCCCATGACCCCTGCCAGAAGCTACAGTTCATTATCTTTACCATAAAATTTAAGGACTACCTTCAATGCTTTCTCAACTATACTGTTTACATTTTCCTTTTACAAAGGGCAGGAATGGGGATTGTGGGTAATGGCAGAAGCCTTCATTGTCTCTCATCCCCAACTGTAACTCTGGAGCTATCAAACCACTACCATAGAAGTTTCTCTGCCCATGACAGCCAGCAGCATCATAGAGCATCAATTTCCATATGATTTCCCGTGACTGGAAGTGCCACAAACATCCACAAGTTCTCCAGTGGCAGTACAGAGCACAGCCCTCATGGCCTCTGGCAGCAGCATGGATCTTGAACATCAACATTGCTTCTGGCTGAAGCTCAGATTACAGACATCAACTGGGCCTCTGGTGGCAGAAGTGAATTATCTCAAAAGACAAGGGCAAAATTTAATCTATTATTTGCTTCCGTCAGGGAACCTGTGATTAAAACTTTCACTTTAAAACGATTTACCAGATAAATAGAGTTAGGAAACTTCAAATCAGATTTTTGTCTCAGCTAATAACTGCAAAGATGTACATTTGAGCAGAGTCTTAGCCAGCAATTTCCTCCCAGACTTTATACCCTTGAATTAATGCAGTCGTAACTTTCCAATTTTTATAACAGTCAAAAGAAATAGCATGCAGCTTCTGATTCATGGCTGATTGGACAGCAATTAGTAGTTCTTCAAAATATGAACAGATTCTGTCTCAGGAAATTGAAACTGAATGGAAGACTGACCCCTTGGTCTTGATTGGATGTAAAAGGTGACATCAACATAAATTAGAAGTGTCTATTTTAAGGGGATTGTCATGAGCAGATGTAGTGTTTGTAAGGGCATTGTTGGAAAGATAGAATATTAGACAGGCAGGCAAGAGAGTCTAACAACTCTAGTGATTGGTAAAGATTACCTCAGTGCTTCATAACAGCTCAGCTGCTTTTTCAAGTCTCATGAAGTCCTATTTTCATTCGACGCTTGATTCTATGAACCACTCCTCTACACTTCTAATAATTTCCACTATTTTGTTTAAAGTCAAGTTTAGTATTATGTGGTCCTCACAGTGACTCTATTTTTCCATTCCTCTGGCTTGTCTGGATAGAAGGAGGCACTGCTCATAAACAGAACAGATAGTTCTGCTGTTAATCTCCAGCAGCAGGCTTATTGACACATCCAAAATGTGTGTCACTAATAGTCAGTTTTTATTAATTTAATGAACAATTATAATTAACATCCCTTGCCAACTAGATACCAGATGATATAATGTTAAACCATAATTTGCCACATATGGGTCATAAAGTCTTTTTCTTATCTCAGATTCTAAAATTCACTTAATTAAGATTCAATATTCCCCCACGTTTTAACAATTTCAGTTTTTGGAAGCCAAAGTTTAAAGTCTGTTCTGAGATTCAAGGTAGTCCTTAACTGATACTCTTAAAAATTAAACAAGCAATATTGAAAATACATAATAGCAGGGCACAATCATAGTCTGAAAAGGAGAAATGAGTGTGCTGTAATAGTAAGGAATAGACCTTAGCAAGACTAAAATAAAATCCAGGGGGAAATGTTACGGCAATTCAGCTCCAATCTAGGCTCTCAGGGGTTATAGGGGGACCATGTATACTATAGTGAGGTTTATTTCTTTACTTATAGTTCTTGGTCTGCTCCTGGGCCACCCTAGAAGATGTCTGTGTCTGTTTTAATGACAAATAAAGGAGAATTCCAAGGTCTTGTAGACTGTTCTATCTGCTGAATGTTCGGGTATTCTTATACCAGATGTCCAAGTGCCTGTACTTTTACTTTAATCCATGGTCATTGCTCTACCCACATAGACCTCTAAGCTGACTATTTCAAAGGGAGGGCTATGGATTTCCAGAATTTCTTGTTTTATCTAGAGATGCTGGTCTGCCCTTAATTTTAATGCTACTTGTGGCTAAGTCCAGAGCAGGGTTGCCTTCTGTAGCAAGCCTTAGGTCTTCAATACCGAGTTTGGATGAGCTATACCATGGTTGACAGGAAATATTTAGCTCCTGTTGTTTTTCTAAGTTAACCTCTTAGTAAATTTTTCCATATTTACAGAATTATCTCTGAAGGAGTTTCCTATTGGTAAGGAATAACCTCAAATATCTCTTGCGATCTGTGTTCATTATTCCAATGCCTACACTTACCATACCTCTACAAAGCCTAGAAGGCTGATGTCTTCTAGAGAAATCTCTAGAAATGACTTTTCTACAATCCCTTTTCAGTTGACCTTGTCCCCAGTGGTCGAAATGATAGACTCTGTGACGTCTAGGATTATTGGCCATTGCTTGTCTAAATATATAGTCATTAATGTCAATATCAGAACTAGTTCTAATCCATTCGTCCATGGGTGCTGATGGAGTTTTTAATGGTCTAAGTATTGAAGGCTGCCCCCCTCCAGCACATTTGTAGCCATTTTATTTCATGCCTGTTAGCTATTTCATATTGTTGCTGTAATACGCCTACCAGTCATTGACGCAGAAAATTAACCTAATTCAGCATAGGGTCATGTTGAACCCTGCTATATCCTGTATGTTGTGAGATGTGTTAATCTTAAGAAATTCCACAACTATAAGTTTCATGTAGGAACCATCAAAGTATGTTTTATGTTTTTAATTTTATTTTATTGGATATTTTCTTTATTTACATTTCAAATGTTATCCCCTTTCCCAGTTACTCCCCACCAGGAACCCCCTATTCCATCCTTCTAGCCCCTGCTTCTATGACTGTGTTCCTGCCTCCCCACCTGGCATTCCCTTAAACTGGGGCAAGGGCCTCCTCCCATTGATGCCTGACAAGGCCATCCTCTGCTACATATGCGGCTGGAGCCATGGGTCCCTTCATGTATATACTCTTTGGTTGGTGGTTTAGTCCCTGGGAGCTTGAGGGGGGGGGTCTGGTTGGTTGATATTGTTGTTTTTCCTATGGGGCTGCAAACCCATTCAGCTCCTTCAGTACTTTCTCTAACTCCTCCACTGGGGACCCCATGCTCATTCTAATGGTTGGCTGTGAGCATGCGCCTCTGTATTTGTCAGGCTCTGGCAGAGTCTCTCAGGAGACAGCTATATCAAGCTCCTGACAGCAAGAACTTCTTGGTATCCACAATAATATCTGGGTTTGATTATTGTATATGGGATGGATCCCTAGGTGGGGCAGTCTCTGGATGGCCTCTCTTTCAAGTCTTCTCCACACTTCTCTCCATACTTCTGTTATGATTTGAGGCAGGGTCACCCACCAGGCAGCACTCCCAGCACCTGAGTATGGGCTTATTGCAGTTTTTGTGATTTTAGTCTTTATAAGCTGACAGAAAAATGTTTAAGGTCATAGTATCAGTTCCCAAATTCTAAACTACAGGCCTGATTATCAGTTTTACTGTGTGCATTCAACGAACCATCCCTGTCTGACTGAGATTGGTTTTCATGTGGTTTATAGTGTGGCTCCTGAACACAAACACTTACAACTTCTTTTACACTCTACATTTGTATTTTTGAAAGTTAAACTTTCAATTATTACCTATCTTACATGTGGATCTGATATTGCCTTGTTTATAGTGAACATTAATCTATATCAGAAATCAGTAAAAAGTCTCTCTGGGGATAGGAATCATCTTTGTGAATGACATAGACATTTTTTCATCGTTCCTATACATGATCTCAGGCTCTTAAAGCTACTCACATACATTGTATAATAATACCATCATTAAATATATATGCTATCTTATTATTATTATTATTAATTATTATTACTATTCTCCAATCTGTTTTTACAGTTTAGTCTTTATCCCCCTCCTGGTCAGCCCTCTGACTCCAAGAGGATGTCCCCATCTCCCTATCCCCACCCCATCATACTTCCCCACTCCCTGGGGCCTCAAATCTCTTGAGGGTTAGGTGCATCTTCTCTGACTGAGTCAAGAACCGGCAATCCTCTGTTGTATATGTGTTGGGGGCCTCATCAGCTGGTGTATGCTGCCTGGTTGGTAGCTCGGTGTTGGATCAACCTCAGGGGTCCAGGTTAGTTGAAACTGCTGGTCCTCCTATAGGGTTGCCCTCCTCCTCAGCTTCTTCTAGCTTTTTCCTAATTCAATCACAGAGGTCAGCTGCTTCTGTCCATTGGTTGGGTGTAAATATCTGCATCTGACTCTTTCAACTGCTTGTTGGGCCTTTTGGAGTATAGTCACCCTAGGTGTTTGCAAGCACACCATAGTATCAATTATAGTGTTAGGCCTTGCGGCCTCCACTGGAGCTGGATCTCAATTTTGACCTGTCACTGGACCTCCTTTCCCTCAGGCATCTGCTGTCTTAAATCAGAAAATTGCCCTTTACCTAACAATTCATCTTTCATATAACACCTTTAGACCTATTTAGATTTCCCATAATTGCAGCTTCTTACTTCCATGTCTACCACTGTAATTGAGAACCAGCTTCTAGCTCAGCAGCTTCTAAATGCTTTAAGTCTTGGAGGATAATCCTGCGTTGGATAACCTAGGCAGTTGACATCTATCTCATATAGGGTGAGTAAATTCCATGAGTTACTGTTGATTCCTTAAAATGTTTAAGATCTTGTATTTTAACACAATTCCAGGATAGTGGTCCCTGGGTAACTGAGAAAGCTATTAGGGGTGGCTACCTTTCCTCAGTGTCATTAAGACGTGGTACTCTAGGATTAATAGGCTTTCTATCTTGACATGAAAAGACTGTATATATTTTCCTTAATAATTTGTGTTGAAACAATATAACATCCATTTTTTAAATTATACATTGCAGTGGTTTGACATATATTCAAAAATTTTGCAAATGTCACCACTGTCTAATTCCAGAATACTGTTATTATCTCCAAGGGAAATTTCATCCTGTCTAGGAATCACTCCCATTGCTCCCTGCCCCTTCCCTGGCACAAGTCTACTCTCTGTGGATTTCCCTGTCTGGACATTTTCTATAAATGACTTCATGCCATATGAGCTGCTTTCTTCAGCCATAATGTTTTCATTTCATTCATGTTATATTTATTATTCTTTTTATGGGCAAGTAATATTGAACTGTATAAAGGTATCACATTTTGTTTATCCACTCTCACAGGGATGGATCTTTTGGCTAACACAAAGGACATTTATGTATAAGTTTCTGAGAACATGTGTTTTTAGTTTCCTTGGGTATAGAATTAAGAGTGGAATTTCTGGGTTACATGATGACTGTTTAATGTTTTGAGGAACTGTCCAAAGAGGTTTTCCAAAGAGGTTGTACCATCCTTCATTCCCACAAGCTTCGTGTTCTCTGCCTTTTAACTACAATCATCCTAGTAGGTGCTCCGTAGTATTTCACTGTCATTTTAATTGGCTATTTCCCTAATGGCTATTAATCCTGAATATTTTTGCATATACCTACTGGTTATTTGTATTTCTTTGTTACAGCTAGGGTATGGCTCAGTGGTAAAGAGTTGCTTGGCACACAAACAATCCAGACCCTAGACTTTTTAATTCCCAGCAACACAGGCATAGGAGTGTATTTTTCTTTGGAGAAATATCTATTAAGATACTTTTTCTGTATCTAATATGTCATGTGTATATTATTAACTTGTAATAATTTCATACACAATGTCAATACTAGACTATTATAAGTGACTTACAAATACTTCTCACATTCAGTGGGTTGTGTTTCTACATTTTTTGATGGAGACAAGGTCTCAGACTATAGCCAAATCTGGCCTGAAATTCATTACTGTATCCCAGGCTTGCCGTGAACTTACAGAAATCCTTCTGCCTAAGTTTTCTGAGTGATACAGCCTGGTGTGGTGGCACACGCCTTTAATCTCAGCACTTGGGAGGCAGAGGCAGGCAGATTTCTGAGTTCGAGGCCAGCCTGGTCTACAAAGTGAGTTCCAGGACAGCCAGGGCTACACAGAGAAACCCTGTCTTGAAAAACCAAATTAAATAAATAAATAAATAAATAAATAAAGTCTTTGGGATGGCTTACTGTGATTCCATATCTCAGAGACTCCAGTGTCATTCCTTGGTCTGGGCTGAAGGCTTCCACAGCTTTAGAGTCTACTGAGTCTCTCTGGGTATCCAACCAAACTGAAAGAACTGATGCTTCCACTGAAGATAATCTCAGGAAAATTTCTGCTTCTGTGGCTTTGTCTGATGTCCTGTGCTTTCTGCAATGGGTAAGTCGGTAAGATTTTTTCTTTTCCAATTATGTTGGGTTCTAGAAATAAAAGTAACTTTTATTCATTAGGTGTAATTGCTATCTTGGAGGCTGAATAAGTTCACCATTTCTAGTTCTTTCTGAACTCTGGCTGGCTGGTTCAACTCTGCTTTTCTGACTCAAACTCCTGTCCAAGCTGAGTGATTCAAACTGCTTTCTTTCCCCTTCTCACTGAATTTCTCTTCTTGGCCTCATACTAACTCTGGCAATATATTCTCATCTTTTGGCTCCTTCTCTTTCTCTGGCTTGTTCTTTCTGCAACCTGTCTCTGTAAAATTGTCCTGTTCCAGCTGCCACTTAACTAGAGGACGTTTTCAAACATTGCTTCTTCATTCTTCAAACTAACCTTGCCTATACTGTTTGGCATTAATTGTGTATATTAAGGGTGTGTCTATATTCCAGCCAGAGAGATTAAAGGTATGTGGTATGTCAGCATTTCAGTCAGATTACACAGACCTAGGAGGTTTTGAATGTGACCTCTTGCCAGATCAGTCATATTGCTGCATTAAAATTTCTCTACATTCATCTCTCTCATGCATTTGTCATCTCCAAGATCCTAGGGACTCAAGCAATAGTTTCCCACATTTCTTGCATTTTAACTATACTTAACCTCATCACTTAGATCATATTATAACTCTATAGTTATTGTATAATAAAAATTTCCTTCTACCATGCAAAAGGACAGACTCATTTGCCCTCTTGAATGGTGGAATAAACATCTTATACTTATCTTAAAACAGTTTACTAAAGAAAATGCCAATAAATAGTACTATTCAACCATAGCCACTTCAATTCCATTTTAACATTTGCATTTAATTACCTTTTATTTATTTTTAATTTAAATTAAAATAATTATTTAGTTTTAAATTATTTATTTTGTTTATTTACATCCCAAATGTTGTCCTCTCCTGAGAACCCAGAGATCTTCACCCCATCCCCTCAGCTTCACCTCTGAGAAGGCATTCATTCTCCTTTGCCCCCTACATTCCTCTTCCTGGAAATCTACAGGATTAGGCAAATCCTCTCCCACTGAGGCCAGACAAGGCAGACCTTACTTACATCATTTAGTTTTAATCTATGTTACTGGTAAAAACTAAAGAGATGTGCTTAAAATAATTATGTGCCGAAATCAGCTTTCGAGGTTTCAAATGCTTTCTAATTGAATTTTGTGAATAATAATATTGTCTACAAATGATCTTCCTAATGTTTGTTCTTTAATTGACAAGTCTTTATTATTCAGAGTCTAGCTGTAGTCACCTTAATGAAAGTTTGTCTGGAGGATTTTGTGCTCTCCCTGCCCTACCTCTCTCTTCACTAGTCTTCCCTGACACTCAATACTTTAAATTGTTTCTTCACATCGCCGCCTCCCATTGAATTATGAGTTCTTATGTGCAAGCTCCATTATGCCTTTCTTATTTAATATCCTCTTTGTCTGATACACGAGAAGCATATTACAAATGTTTTCTAATTGAATTTCAATACATTAGAGTGAAGTCAATATCATATTCCTATAACATACCAGTAAGCACATTTTTTGCATGAATGACTGCATCAAATAGTGTTTCTCAGTGTCTCTCACAATTCCAGATGTTGTTTAAAATGAAAGGCTCTATTCCACTCCCTCCCCCCCCCCAACATGCAGCATGAAACAAAAACAGAGCTTTTGTGTAAATGTATGTATCTCTGAAAATAAAATTCAAATATATATCATGTTATAAAATGTGATCTTTCCATGTCCTCAATATTATTTCTTTGTTTTATCTACCCTTTCAGAACTTAAAGTGTGCTATTATATTTATATTATCTATATTTTAATAAAATTTCTTTTGAACTTTTATATATTTTCTTTTAAACTGACTCTTCTTTTCAGTCAAATTAAGTATCTGTGGCTCACCTAGTCTATAGTTGTCTTCTGCCCCATACACCCAGAAAATTCATTTACCTTGTAATATTCTAAAAAGACCATTTCCTTATCTATATTAGGATAGTTAAGTGATAAGCAGGGACATATTGTTTAGATGTATTTATTTTTATTTTATATGTATGAATTTTTGAGCATGTGTGTAAGCACATCATATTCATGTAGTAACTGCAAGGCCCAGAAGAAGATATTTGATCCCCTGGACCTGGAACTACAAATGATTGTGAATTGCCATTTAGGTGGTAAGTGTTGAACCCAGGTTCATTGGAAGAACAGAAAACGTTTTCAACGATTGAACCATCACTCCAGCCTCATTTATACTGTATTTTAAAAAATAGTGTTTGTCTATTTTTTTCAGTATCTTCATCATTATTTAGCTTAACTTCTTGCAGACTTCCTAACATATTTGATTGCATTTATTTAGATATAGCAAATGTATAATAAATATGAAATAATTAAACTGTACAACTTGACATGCTATATGTCAAACAATCTATAGTCCACTCATAGTAACCAATGTATCCAGTCCTATACCCAAAACTTTCACATCCCATTTTCATTTTCTTCCTCTGGATTTCTTTGTCCCCTTTCTTTTCTCAGACAACTAATGACCTGTTTTCTCTCATGCATATTAATTTACACTTTTCAATATATTTTATTTCTAAGCTCTTCTCCCTACACTATGTCTTTTATCCAACATAATTATTTTGAGATTCACAAACGCTGCATGTGGCAGAAATCTATTTATCTTCTTTGTTGCCATGATATATATATATATATATATATATATATATATATATATATACTCATATGCTACATAATTCTGTTCAATCACTGATTGATGGGATTCAGATCATCTTAAATTTGAGGCCATTATAATGAAACAAATATCTGAATATAATTCCATGGAGATATAGTTTTCATCATAAAACATCAAATGTGTTAGATACACCGAAGTTAAAGGGTTAAGATGTGTTGAAGACAACACACACTTTAGTCATGGGACTTAGAGAAGTCAGGTTTGTGATGCCAGGAAGATTCATTCTTGCAGGCTAACTTTTGTAGGACTAGAATCTCCCAAATAGGCTGGGAGGTTGGAAGAAATCATCAATAATCTTATCCAGATATAAAGGACAGTAATGACCTGCATGGCAAGAAATGTCACCTGGTTAAACTAATGGCACTGATTTCATAGGAGTGAACAACTGCTCTCTGAATGGAGTTAAGGCCTAGCCTAAAAGAGAAAACATAATTTTTTTTTTCGTAATGTAAATCTGGCAAAGAACCCATGGTTGGTGTACTGGCGGGTTTTGTGTGTCAACTTGACACAAGATGGAGTTATCACAGATAAAGGAGCTTCCCTTGAGGAAATGCCTCCATGAGATCCATCTGTAAGGCATTTTCTCAATTAGTGATCAATGGTGGGAGGGCCCTTTGTGGGCAGTGCTATCCTTGGGCTGGTAGTCCTGGGTTCTATGAGAAAGCAAGCTGAACAAGCCAGGGGAAGCAAGACAATAAGTAACATCCCTCCACAGCCTCTGCATCAGCTCTTGCCTCTTGACCTGCTTGAGTTCCAGTCCTGACTTCTTTTGGTGATGAACAGCAATGTGGGAGTGTACGTTGAATAAACCCTTTTCTCTCCAACTTGCTTCTTGGTCATGATGTCTTGTCCAGGAATAGAATCCCTGACTAAGACAGTTGGGGAGCTCACAGGTCCCAGGTTTATAACTGCTATTACTTTTCAAAATGGACATAGCGTCAAACTGCCTTCTAAATTTGTGTTTTCATTCCTGAAGTATTGTGAAATTCTCAGACCTCATGGGAGAAGTTTCTTTGTGCTGTGGGTGATGGTTAGTGCAGAAATTCGCAAGTAGACAGAGTGCAGAGAAGCAAGTATTGTTTCTCCAAAGGTTATGGGCTATCTCAGAAGATGCAGAGACATTATAGGAGCCTGAGCTCACAGAGGACCAGACTGATGAATACCTCTAGGACATGAATGGTGATTGATAGCCTTCTGAATTAACAGCAGCTTTTGGCTACCTGCACAAGATCTGCATGTTTATCATTATAACATAGTGTGGAGGGAGGCACGAGCCTCTGACCTGTACTTAAAAGTTACTGATAGCTGGGCAGGCAGTGGTGGTACATGCCTTTAATTCCAACACTTGGGAGGCAAAAGCAGGTGGATTTCTGAGTTTGAGGCCAGTCTGGTCTACAAAGTGAGTTCCAGGACAGCCAGAGCTATACATAAAAACCCTGTCTCAAAAACAAACAAACAAAAAAGTTATTGATAGTCAATAGCTTCTGTGGAAGGGCCATATTCATTAAGGGGATAGCCACTAATAAGTAACATAGACTATGCTCCAGTACATGGACCCACACCCAAGAGTACATATGCAGAACACATTAGATTATACTTTTTAAAAGAGAGAAATGAGATATGAGTGGTGGCAATATGGAGGGTGGATCTTAGAGAAGTTAGGAGGAAGAGATGATTGTCATGAAAATACATTGTAAGAAGTTCTCAAAATTAATAGTAGCATTGTATTAAAATGTTTAAAATAGTATTTACTTAGTAAATAAATTAATAGGAAAGTGAAAAACAAACAAACATTAAAAAAACTTACAGTAGATTGGCCTTCCACTGTTGTTAGTACAGTTAGCAGTTGCTATGCTATTAGGTCAACTATAAAGACAAATCATTGGGACTCACCCTGCAGAAGGATAGAAACAGCAGACAATACTCTGTCACTTCTGTATCTACTGTCACTGGTCACATGTCACTTGGAAATTTCTACCAAAATTTCCAGAAATAATAGACTAATTCTTGCAAGAAAGTGCTTAGAATACAATTGAATTGTGTGCTTCTTCATATGAGAGGAATTATGCTACCGGTTTAGATTCCTCTGCCTATATTTATTACTTTGTAGATTACAGGTATTTATTTCCTGGACCATACTAGAGTTCAAAAAGTTGCCTGTCACTGAAATGTACTGAATGAAAGTAAAGGAGATGCTCATAGTCATGAGTTAGCCTCTCGTTCAAAGATACACTAACGATCTTCACAATCCTGAGGATGTCCCAGGTACCTATTTTCTTTGTTGCTTGTGTCTTCAGTGTCAAATCTAAACACCCTCTACCATAGATAATGGTGGATAATAATAAAATAAAAGAATCTTTCAATAGTACTTCAAGTTGTGGACTTGGGGTCTCATTTATTAATTTATTTGATATCTTCATGTTTTGAATATGGCAATTGTTACTTCTTTAATGAATAATAAAACCTAATAACAATAAATGACAATTTATAGCCCCGTGTGTACGATCAACTGTTTTAAGTTTAATGTATAATTATTATAATAAAGAGAAATCAGTTTGAAGATAATTGGTGTATTTTTGACATAACTCAATTGTGATCTGTATGGAACATTATGAATCTAAAGAAAGAAGTGCAATGCAGAAAACACTCATGGAAAAGTTTAAACAACTCCTGTGCATAAAGATGCAGCAGGCAAAGAAATAAATTTGTAGTTCTGCTAGATACCATAATCAAAACTTGTTCTTGCTGCCTGATCAGGTTATTTTAAAATATCTTGCATCAGTAAACCCTACTGAAAATGTACAGTGAGCTTTAATCTGTTTTTCAAATTGGGTAGCAAAATGTGTATGCATTAGCATGGTTAATGAACCATAAAACACATTCGTTGTTTTATTCAAAGATGCTTCTGCTAAAAAATCTTGTTATCTGTATCTGCAGCTATAACTAAAGGGCTGAATACAAAATTGATACTGCTTTCTGAATCATACAGACTAAAAATAATTCCCAAAGTAAGGGAAGGCAAATCTCTTTGGCACAAGACTTTGATGGCAGTACTACATCATCTCAAATGTCACGTGCTGGTTTGAAATGGTGATGTATTTTAAAGAAACGGTTTTTCCAAAACTTACTAATTGAGAGACTTCCAGCCAAGGGGCTGGGGTTCACTTCCTTCCCAATGCCCTGCCCTGTATAATCCAGCCCTTCGGGTGACTTAGTCTTTTTGTCTACCTCTTACCTTACTGGTCTCTTTACCCAGGCTGCCCCTCTTGGCAGGCATCTCCTCTTTCCTGTCCCTTTCCTCCTCTCCTCTCACCTCACATAGCCCACCTCAGTCTGCCCAGTTGAGTTTTGACTCTCCCAGGGGTGCCTGTCTCTGTCTATGCTCTCCCTTTTATCTGCAATAAACGTTCTCCTCCACCATCAAAGGAAAAAAAAAAAAAAAAACAGCATACAGAGAGATCCATTGTAATTTTATAGACTACCACTGCTTCTTAAACTGTTCCTGTTTACTGAATAGATAATTCTATCTTGTCATTTACTGGAGATTATTTACCATTGATTGGGGTCTGGAATTTTTTTCATTCACATTCCTTGATCTAACAAGATTTTGCATTTGCCACATTCCAGTTCAAGTTTCATTCTTCATGAATGTATTTTGCCTCTAGGCTTTTCTTTCTATCTTAGCCACAAATACTACTCTTAAAATAATAGAGCCAAGGCCATTAACTAGCCCATGTAGGGTAACAAACGATCCTGGTTTACACAGGACTGACCAGTTTTCATGGACACCTGACTTTTATAATTATATTTATGGGGAAATCAGAAAATACACAAAGACTACAACAGGCAAATTAGGAACAACTTTGCCATTCCAAACAAATTTTCCAAAGTGAAATTCTACCACTTCTTTTTCACAATGTCTTTCTTTGCTTGAATGGACAAAATATACCCTCCTACTCCTTGTATCGTTTGGACAATTTGTGTTCCTGCAATCTCCTTACTCTACATGCTTCAGTATCTCGAAATGTAAATAGTTGTATTTTCTCTGAGCATTTGTACAGAGTGGTAGATGGTTGTTCTGTTAGAGTACTTTTGCTTATAGGCTTGTCAGTTTTGCCAGAGCAAATAGAAAAAATGGTTCCATGCTTATATCTGAACATTTTAATATGCTGGTACCTATCCAATGATGCTATTCATGACCCGACTGAAGGAAACATGTGGAACAAAATACAGAAAAGTGTGTGTGTGGTGGTGGTTGTGGGGGGGGGGAAGCACTGTCTCCAGTTCTTACTGTAGAATAACTTATTCATTTTTAAAAAAACTTTTTTTGCATTTGTTTTGTTTTTATTTTTCCACCCACGGCCTAAGAATGTTATTCTTTCTTAGCTCTACTAAGTATTGCAAAGTTCAAGCATGACTTTGGTTTTGCAGATTCCAAAGATGGAGCTGGAAAGAGCAGTGTGAGATAGTCCTATAAGCCATGGGATGGGACTAGCTACAGACCTCGTGGAACTCAGTGACAGAAGGATAGTGCGGCACCTCATCTAAAATCACAGTTGATGCTTGTCCCTTTTTCCCATGTCTACTTGATTCAGGTCTGAATTTATAAGATTTGTAATCAATGTCACACACTCTCAGAAAATACAGACTCCCACCAGTGTCTATGGGCCTACCATTTGTCAGTTTACCTTGCCTTAAACTTCTCTATAGCCATATCTAGATCTCCTCTACGTGTAATGATGGTCAAAGAAGAACACTATTAATCCAAATCTTTGGAACCTGTCCAGGGAAGATGGGTGTGCACCAACACCAAATCAAAACGGGTTCTACTGAGAACATGCTGAGTTTGTCCACAATTTCCATCTCTGGGGGAAATCTCTGTTTCTACTCTAAAACACATAATGTGGAAGAAAAAAAAATGACTTCAGCAAGTGGTCAGCTAACCTCTGCTGCTGCACTGTAGCATGCACATGCATGCACAAAAAATAATAAATCGAATTGTAATAGAATATAGTATGTACTCCACTGACCTGAACAGAAGCCAAAGGCCTCAATGGCATAAGTGCTTCAAGAATTGACACGTAATCTAATCCAGTCAACTAGGGAATACCTTAAGTACCATTGTGCCATGTTCTAGGTCTCCTGACTTCAACAGCTGAAACTTCCAAGGATATAGTTATTAATGTTATATCACAACATAAAAGCACATAATAAAATGAGTGGCTCGAGTCTTTGCCCTATAACAACCTGCAAGTTTTCACGGGTTAGAAGGCTCGGCCTCATCCCTTGCTCAAACAGCCCAGAGCTTCTATGGTCCTGTACCAGGTTCCAGGTTCTCTCTCTCTTTTTTATTATATCTTTTCTTTATTTACATTTCAAATGTTATCCCCTTTCCAAATTTCCCCTCTGAAAATCCCCTATCTCCTCAACCCTCCCACTGCTCACCATCTCACCCACTCCTGCTTCCTGGCCTTGGCATTCCCCTACACTGGAGGATAGAGCCTTCACAAGGCCTCTCCTCCCATTAAGTTCATCCAAATTGTTGCCAGAATGAAGCTTCTTGCAAATGTAGAATTAACTCTATCTTCCTTTGACAGAGTACCTTTTTCTTTTTTCTTTCTTTTTTTGTTTTGTTTTCTTTTTCTTTTTTAAAAAATATTTTATTAGATATTTTCTTCATTTACATTTCAAATGCTATCCCGAATATCCCCTATGCCCTGCTCCCCTACCCAATCACTCGCACTTCTTGGCCCTGGCGTTCCCCTGTATGGGGCATATAAAGTTTGCAACACCAAGGGGTCTCTCTTCCCAATGATGGCCAATTAGGCCATCTTCTGCTATATATGCAGCTAGAGACACGAGCTCTGGGGGTACTGATTAGTTCATATTGTTGTTCCCCCTATAGGGTTGCAGACCCCTTCAGTTCCTTAGGTACTTTCTCTAGCTCCTCCATTGGGGTCTCTCTGTTCTATCCTATAGATGACTGTGGGCATTCACTTCTGTATTTGCCAGGCACTGGCATAGCCTCACAAGAGATAGCTATATCAGGGTCCTTTCGTCAAAATCTTGCTGGCATATGCAATAGTGTCTGCGTTTGGTGGCTGATTATGGGATGGACCCCCAAGGTGGGGCAGTCTCTGGATGGTCCATCCTTTTTCCAATGGTTCACCTTCCACTTTTTAAGGAATAAAACAATTAACTAGTGTGGTGGTTAATTTGATATCTTTGACTTGGGCACAGAGGACAGATATGGGTCCAGTCAATATTCTGGGTATTTCTAAGTGTATTGTTTTAAATGAAATTAACATTCAGGTTAATAGTCTTTGAGAAAATTAGATTTTTGTCTGTAATATGTGTAGATCCCACCCAGTTTGAGTTGAATACTACTAATATTTCCCATTGTGAATGGAAAGATAGCAAGGTATCATTCCTATGAATACCTTTGGAGATATTAGATAATTAGAATGGTGTGCTCAGATCAACAACCAGATGCTTCGATGCTCATATTTATTGCATTTTATAGATTTTCTACAAATTATTCCAAAACCAACAGGAATGACAAAGAGACCTCGGAGACACTCCTACAGTCAGTTAGAGATAAGGTATTTTACTAGATGGCTTTCCAAAGGCCTGTCACTAACAAATAAGCTTACAATGGCACCTTAGTGTGCTACACATTATCTGGTGGATTTCATAGACACTTCATACATAGGACTATTTTAGTTATTTTACTCAGACACATTTTAGGGAAAATGTGTATTTTACAGATTATATTTTAGAGAACCCAATGTCCATATGCTTATGTTAATCAGTTCTCTTTTGTTTTAAGAGATTTCTTTTTCACGGGCATGTGTTTGCTGGTCCAGTGTGCAAACATTCCTTGATTTTCAATGTGTTGTAAATGTGTCCAAAGGTTTGCAAATCACACATTAATTCAGTGCAATTGCATATATACAACTTGTTAACAAAGATTAAATGAAACACCAGCTAAATCACCTTTTAAGAGAGTCATTTGGTAGAGTATCTTTACAGTAACCAAATTAATCTTTATCTTCTACATGCAACTACATATGATTTTATAATATTTAATTAGTTGTTGGTTTTCTGAGACGGGGTTTCTCTGTGTAGCCCTGGCCGTCCTACAACTCACTTTCTAGAACAGGCCAGCCTTGAATTCAGAGAGCAACCTGACTCTGCCTAAACAAATGCTTGGACTAACACTGCACACCACCACAGCCTTTAGGTACAGCTTCATGAGTTTTTAAACATGAATCATATTTTAAGAAATTTTTTCCAGATTCATATATATTTATGAATTATATATGTGATATACACATATATGTTTGTAGTCAGATAGCTTCATAATAAACAATAATAATAGTTCAGTGATATATATGCACATATATAATATATTTGTATTTTAGGCAGATAGTTTAATAAGAAGCATTAGTAATCCAGAAATTAATTATTTTTAATTATACATTAATAATAAAAAATTTTTTAAAAATGATAAAATATAATGCATTCATTATTAACAAGAACATATTTTTTATAATTAAGGATGACTAGGAGTTTTACCCCCTTATTTCTGTTAAGAACTCACCTTTCTCTGAAACAACATAGGGTAAATAGAAAAATAATTCATACTTCCATATAATTGGGAAATATGGTCTATATTTCATAAAGTCATATAAGTGTGTATAATTTATAATAGACTATCCTAAAATGTTTATGTGATTTAAAAGGTAGAGCTAAAATTAAAATATTTATGTGCATAAAATATAAATATATGAATATCTACCATACAAATATATACATGTGTATGCATAAAACATATTTAGAAGTTTAAAGGATTATCAGAGATGATTGGCAAATCAAAGGCTAATTGCTCAAAATATATTTTCACATTAAAAAAAATATTCTGAAACCAAATCTTAAGTGTAATTAAACCTTATAAATTAAGTTCAAAGGGTAGCATCTAAATGCAGGGATGAGCAGCCAGATGCTGTTCTACCACTGAAATGAGTCTTGGTGTCTAACTTAGAAAGCAAAGAGCAGATTCTCCTTCATAAATAGAGTTTGAAATTCTCACAGAAGCCAAAAGAACATAAGCATTCATGCCATAAGAAACCAGTTAGTTGGGATCTGTGGTTTCAACTCCAATAGAAGGACTCTACAGTAAATATGAAGTAGCGCTTGCTGACAGGAGCCTGATATAGCTGTCTCCTGAGAAGTTCTTCTAGAGCCTTACTAATACAGATCCGGGTGCTTGCAACCAACTATCAGACCCAGCATATGAACACTAGTGGAGGAGTTAGGGTAAGGACTGAAGGAGCTGAAGGGTTTTGCCACCCCGTGGAAGGAACAAAAATATCAACCAACCAGACTCCCCAGAGCTTCCAGGGACTAACATGGAGGGACCCATGGATCCAGCAGTATATATAGCAGTGGATGGACTTATTGGGCATCACTGAGAGGGGGGAGGTCCCTCGGTCCTGTGAAGGCTTGATGCCCTAGCTTAGTGGAATGCTAGGGTCTTGAGGCAGGAGTGTTTGGGTGGTTGGGGGAGCTCCCTCATACAAACGGGGGGGGGTGGTGGTGGTGGAAATGGGATAGGGGATTTGCAGAGGGGAAACTGGGAAGGGGAATAACATTTGAAATATAAATAAATAAAATAACCGATAATAAATAAATAAATAAATAAATAAATAAATAATAAGCAAGTAGTGTAAACTGAAGAATATATCACAATACTTGAAGCATTGGATGTTTACATTATAAATACATGGCTAGATGGGCAGACGATACTAGAAGCAATCCGTTTCTTTTTCATGTAGCCAGAGAGCAGTAGTGGTTGTGATATCAGGAACTGAAGTGGGGATACCATGCTAACAGACTGCTCTATATCCTCCTAGCTTTGTAACTTTAGGAAATTACCACAAACTCTGTCTCATGTCTCAGATGTAGCTTGTGATAAATATTTTTCCCCTAGGAATTAGAGTTAAAGTCATAAGGAGAAAACTTTACGGTCTGGCACATGGTAAACATTTAGTGAATATTAGCTACCACACTGAAAATTTACTGGGGGATGACAAATTACACCCAAATAAATGAGTTCAGGAGCTATAGAGATGCCTTAGTAGTTAAGAGCACTTCTTGCTCTTTCAGAAACCCCAAATTCTGTTCCCAGCACCTTTCTTAGGTTTAAAATGTCCAATAATTCTAGCTAAAGGAGATCTGATTGCTCTGGCCTCTAAAGGCAACTGTGTTGATGTGCACATGTCCATCCACCCCAACACACATGTGTCGATCAAAACTAATAACCATAAATCTTAAAAAAAAACCATAGTTTTAAACAATTTATGTTTCAAAACTGTTTAAAAGAAAATAAGAATGTGCCTCCTCAATAGAGTGCTTTCCTTGGGTCCCTAGAATCAGTTCTCAGCATGCACAATTGTATGTAAATGAACAGCAGTAACAACAACAGCAGCAACACACAAACGCACATGCTTGCATATCAAAGAAAACATTTTAACTTATAATTAGAGTTGATAATTGGGCGGAGTTTACAACCTGAGAAGTTTCTATTTCTCACCCCAGCTCAAGTCTCTTATCTATCGATGAATTTAGAAGCTAAGGAGTTTCCGAAAACCGGGTTATTTCTTGAATCCGTGTGCACTTTGGTGGAATAAGTAACAGTGTTTAGATCGTCACATAAAAAAACCTCGAAGACTTCTGAAGGCCTTCAGTGTGGTGTGAAATCTTTACTCTCAACTTGACTGTAAGAAATTCTTAGGAGATTAATAAAGCACCTGAAAAACCAACCAAAGGAGGATCATCTACAATGAATTTGGATGACATCATCTAATATTTTGGGAGTAGAGATATAATAAACTTGTTAAAGTGGGCCAGCATGAAAACTGTGTTCTACTGAGTGTGGAACCTGTTGTCCGATGCTGTCTCCTGGTGGGTATCAGAGGCCCATTTCTTTGCATTTGAAAGAGTCTTCATTCTAAGGACTCCACCGTGCTTTCAGAGTTTCAGTTTTTCAGTGGGAACACAGTATAGCTTCCTCTACTGCAAATCTTCTGACTTCTTGAACTGAGCAATGTATAGATTGTCTAGATCTTCAATGTGCAAATGTGTCAATAGCTGTTTTAATGCACTACTCAATATTTATGGATGTAAGTCTAACAAATCCCTTTTCCTTATTAGTAGTATATCTCTACTCCTCTGAATAACAGTTATGAGTACATCTAGTTTTAAAACTAAAAAAAAAAAATCCCATTGCTATAATAATTGAAGACATCTTAGAAGACTAACCTACATCCTAGCAATAGAGAAATATGCTGTGTCAGTTGATATAGATTAATCACTATTTTTGAAAATTTTCATACTCTCCATATCCTTTCCTAGTATGTTCTTGATGAAATACACTGAGTTATACATTTGTTCTGGATTCATGTCTGTCTATGCAAAAAGAGAAGTGAAGAAATACGTTTATTGTCCATCAAACAAAATCAACTTAAAGACTCTTGAAATGACTCTTGAAATATGTAGTCCATGATTTGGGTAAATTGTCATGGAGGTGTTTTGAAATTGACCTTCACGGTTCCATTGACTGAATTCACAAAGGCCTAGAATATCAGGTCTCCAGGCAGGGAAATGTTCCCAGTGGGTAAAGGCACTGTACCTAAGCCTGATGACCTGAGATTTAGTTCCAGAAGGCACCTGGTGGAAAGAGGGAAGACTCCTGCAAGTGATGCTCTCACCTCCACAGTTAATTGTGTCATGTGCACCCTGACCTACACTCAAAAGAAATATATGTAATTAAAATAATCAGGTCTCTTTCTCATTTCGCAATATTTTTATGCTTTCTGAACATTATACACTTGGGATTTTAGCAACTTCAAATTCTGCCAGAATGATACATTAATGAACCAAATATACTATTAGTAAATAATTACGTTTCGAATACAAATCCATTCATCTCAGCTTGGTATTTAATTTCTAATATTTCATTCTATCCATCAAATGGTGGCTTTACATGGAAACTAACAAAGTATTATTAATTTTCAAAGGCATATTATAGATCTTTTGATGAAATTTGCAATAAAAACGTAGAGTGTGATTTAATAGGGAAATGACTGTCTCTTTAGAGAAACTGAAAATGAAATCAAAATTACTATACAAGCAACATCAAAATACCTCAAGATGATGGATAAAGATGACATTTACAAGGCTTGGTAATGCAGAATAGTAAAGTTTACAGGAGATTAATCTAATATTGGAGACATATCATTTTTCACAGGCTCTGAATCATAATTCAGCTGTCTCCCCCTGACAAGGTCAGAATTTACCATTATACACTCAAACACTGCAGCGGGAGCAGCTCTGTCACATCCTAAATCAGGTTCTGTGTAATTTCATATACAAAATCTAATTCTGTGGAAAGTATCTGTTCCTAATATATTAAAAAGGAACCAAGAAAAGCCTTGGAAACTTTATGCTCAACTATGACAGAAAAAAAGGAAAACTCCAGTCTGATACATAATTTATCAGAGTTATCAGCATCTGCGTTTTATCCAGATTGCTGGGAATTATCACGCAAAACAAAGCCAGCTGTTTCTTTCAGGATATCAACTTCATTACTGTCTCAAGAGCTATTCTGATTAAGGCTAACATGATGTGAGTGCTTTCATTACCTCACAGCTGCTCTTACAGTGTTGAGATTTCAAAATCAGCATATGCTGTATATTGAGAAACCTAAGTAAAGTACCTTCACATCTGTGCTGTTTAAATAGCTCCAAACCTAGCTTACACGTGTTCACCAATATGGTACATATTCCCCTCCTCTCCAGTCATGGTGTGCTTTTCCATAGACATTGTGATATTGTAGGCATTGTAAATGGGACATAGGTCCATTGCCTGGAGGCACAGGGTTTAGTATAGACAAGCTTATAAAGGTTTGTGACTTTTAGAAAATTGGAGAAGGAAAAGTGGGCAGAAGGAACAGAGAGATGTTGCAGGGAGCTGGCATAGTGGATGTTGCACGAAGGTAAGCTTTTGAGTTTGGATCAGAGAACACATGTCATAAGGTGGGTGTGGCTGTGCCCACCTGTAACCCTGGTGCTACAGGAGTCAGGAAGAGATAAAGTGCTGTGGCATACTGGCCAGCAGTCTGCCTTCAGGTTTGGTAAGCACCTATGTCTCAGTGGAGTAATACGGAGAATGGATAAGCAGGACACCAATGTCCTCTTCTGGCTTCCATATGTAATTCCCTACACATTGTATATGCCACTCACATAAAACACACTCACATGTGTTCTTTCTGTGTCTTTCCCTTTCTATTCCTCTTTTCACACACATAAACACATTCCACATACACATATATAATGAAAAAAAACCTATAGCAACATTCATGGTTTTTATTTAGAAATGACATTATACATCATGATGTAATCATATGTAATATTTCATTTCTTAACCAATCTCCTGAATAATTATAATGTAGAGAAACGGGATTGTTTACCCTGACTTGACATTATCTTTTATAATTAAGGGGGAAACAGTACTTGAAAACCATTGCTCTGTGTGCAGTGGCCTTCCCGATAGTCGTTGCAAGTACAAATGAAGTGGTTCATAACTCATCAAGCCTCTCCTGCTCCTCTTGACAACCCACTGCGGTCATGACTTTTGCAAAGATGTTTATTATAGTGATTGAGTAAAGGTTAAGGAGGCATCCTACACTTCCCCACCATTTATTTCTAAGGTAACTCTGATTTGTGTACATCTGGGAGGCATTCTCACTTAAACATCACACCCAGCCCTTGCCAAACTTCATAATCTCCAGGGTTCAGTATTCAGTACCAAAATAAAATAAATTAATAAGTAAATAAATCTTACCTTTAAACCTACAATTGAAGGTAACACTTTTGTCTTTTGACTAGCTGTTCGACTAGTCTGAAGCATAAACATAAAAAAAACAAAACAAACAAACAAACAAAAAAACCTCCCTTACTAGATTCTACCTCATACATTTATTTTATATGTGGATAAAGAAAGAAAATGATTCTGAAGAAGTATTCCAAAGCACAAAACTCCATATATAAAAAAAACACCATTTTAAACTCCCCAGTTAAAAACTTTTTACTTTTATTCTGTCTGAATTACCTCTTGTATCTTGTTCTACTCTTCAAAAATGAATAGTCTTCTCAAAATGTTGTTGATGATTTTACAGATGCTTTTGAAATGTCTTGGAGTTCTTCATGAAATTTACAGCAGAAGTGCTATGGGACCTAGTGTCCCATTGCTGAGTATGAACTGAAAATGTTGAAAAAAGTTTCTATCAAACAGGTACAGACATGCTCACAATAACATGTTTTGAAACATCTAAAAGCTATGCACAATCAGTGTATGTGTCCACAGGCGAAATGATGAAATATGGTTCACGCAAACACAGTGGAATATTATTCAACACTATAAATGGGAGAAGTTTTGACAAATTTGAAAACATAGTTATATGATACAGACTCTAAGCTAAACGATAAAAGCAAGTACAAAAGATCAAAGGATAATTAGGTTACTACAGTTGGCCAGTTAGAGAAATGTGAAGTAGAGCTCTGTTCATTCAAACATTGGATAAAGGAAAATTGGGGGACTATTGTATGCATAAAATACACACAAACTCTGCTCCATGAAGTCTGAAATACATCTACATCATAAAAACATGAAAAAATTGACTGATGAAAGTGCAGATCCTAGAAAACTACCACAAAAAGGAAAGCTAAATAAGGAGCAGACAAACATAATGAAGGAAAAATGTGCCATAGATAAAGACAGCTAAATAATGGAAATAGATTGTGGTGGCATGATGAATCAATGAATAAAAGTTCCTGTTTCTAAACCAAGGCCTGCGTTTGATCTCAGGATCCACAAGATGGAAGGACAGACCCAACACCTTCAAATTATACTCTAGCCATCATATGTGTACTGTCTCTCTGTCTCTCTGTCTCTGTCTCTGTCTGTCTCTCTGTCTCTCTGTCTCTCTGTCTCTGTCTCTCTGTCTCTCTGTCTCTCTGTCTCTCTGTCTCTCTGTCTCTCTGTCTCTCTCTCTCTCTCTCTCTCTCTCTCTCTCT
>NC_034608.1:56451016-56453965 GCF_900095145.1 Mus pahari | reverse complement strand
TCTCTCTCTCTCTCTCTCTCTCTCTCTCTGTGTGTGTGTGTGTGTGTGTGTGTGTGTGTGTGTGTCTTTCTCTCTCTCTTCTGGTAAGATCAGATGCTGTCTTCTGGTATTTCTGAAGACAGTGACAGTGAAGTGTACTAACATATGAAATAAATAAATCAAAAAAATTTTTTAAGGGAAATCAGGACGAGACATCAACTGGTAACACTAGGGTCTTTGGTACAAAAATAAAAATATTTTCTTTGTGTTAAAACCATATTATCTGCTTTTTCCCTTTTTGTGACTGCAGTATGAATCCTGTTAAGCCTCAATAAACTGCAGGATGTTTGAATTAGCTTCTAGAATTGGATTCCTTGTGTTGAAGTTAAAATACTTCCAGGGGCTTCTCTCACGTGTAATCATATTTTCTCTAACACATTTTAGTTTATTATTTGAGAGTTTCATACATGAATACAATGTACTTTGACCCTATTTACCTCTCAGTCTCTGACTGACCTCCCCAATCGTGAATCCCTCCTGTGTTTATGCCCTCACTTGTTTTTTAATTTCACTTAGTCCAAAGTCCAGCTAGTGCTGTTCATGTGTGCACTGGAGTATAGGCAACCTCCCAGGGCCTACATGTGTCAATAAATTCGTCTCTCTCTCTCTGAGACACCATTTACTGCTACTATCTCCTAAGCGTGTGATGGCCACATGAGCTCCTTCTTATCAGCTGCTTGCTCTTACAGCAGATCGTTGGATCACAAGCGATTGCCCCATTTGCAATGATGCTTTGTGGTTATTGTTGTGCGTGGGGAATGTCTCAAATGCCACATGACAGTATTCTCACATTCCATTTCTTGGATAGCTCCATTTCTGCTTAATCGGAAGTTTATTTACAAAGCCATCATTATCTTTCTTTTTACCTCATTTTAGCCACCTTTGCACAACTGCTTCTTTTGTTTAGGAGAGCAGAGGCCCCTGATGGAGGAGTTGGAAAGGAACTGAAGGAGCTGAGGGGGTGTGCAGCCCCATGGGTGGAGAAAAAGTGTCAACGGCCCAGATCTCCCGGAGCTCCCTGGGAGTGGACCACCAACCAAAGAGTACACATGGAGGGACCCATGGCTCTGGCCGCTTATGTGGCAGAGGATGGCCTTGTTGGACACCAGTGGGAGAAGCGACCCTTGGACCTGAGGGGGTTCGATACCCCAGTGTAGGGGAATGCCAAGACAGAAAGGCTGGAGTGAGTGGGTGTGGTGGGGAGCACCCTCATAGAGGCAGGGGGAGAAGGGATGGAATAGGGGATTTCCAGAGGGGAGACCTGTAAAGGGGATAACATTTGAAATGTAAATAAAGAAAATATCCAATAGAAAAAGAAAGTCGTGTGGTATGAAAGAGAACTCACTGCATAAGTGCTACCATTACATAAACTTTATAAGATCCAGAAAGAGCCAACATCAGCAGCACTGAAACAGAGTGACATGACTCAAGTTAGGGTGTGTCTGGCACTGCATTTGACAAGTGGGAACTGCTAGTGATGTTTATGCTTTATGCAATTCATAGACATTATTTATAGTTTTGTTACTATAGTAACTAGGATTTGCATCATGATGTCGGGAGTCAAGTATTCTTTAACCGTACCTTAGTAACTGGGATTAGGTTCCATGTCACAATTTTTTTCAAAATTTAAAATGTTAAGTTAAACTATAAAGATGATTTAACTATTGTGATATTACTAGCAAAAAAGTATCAAATTTAATTTCATTCTTGCTTTTCTTGTGGATCTCAGGTTCCATATAGGACAGATCTACTGCAGGGAATCAAATGCCTTCTGAACGCCAAGAACACCTAAACACAAGTCTCTCTCTCTCTCTCTCTCTCTCTCTCTCTCTCTCTCTCTCTCTCTCTCTCTCTCTCACACACACACACACACACATACATGTACATACACAATCACAAGGTTTACATTAAAATTAAAACTGAATGATCATTATCTAATCAACAACTATAAAAGACTGATGATTATAGCCATATATAAATACATAAAAACTCATATTAAATTACACAAAAAGTCAAAGAAACCAATAGAAAAATATACTAAGAATATAAATGAACAATTTGAGAATAACAACATATAATCAATGAATCTGTTCCAATAAAGTTAATTGTATATTAAGATTATCACCACAACTATAGATTTTTAAAAATAATTTAATAGTTCTGGTGATAATCCAGATATAATCCATATATTCATTTCATCAAGTGACATGTCCATATAGAGGTGTCATCTCTTTGCCCTAATTTTCAGGAGTCACCGCTATTTGTTGCTTGATGACCAACTTTTAATGTCAATATTTCATGTATTATATATTTTCTATTAGTTATTTCACATGGGTATAAACACAGTCACTACAGTCCCAAATTGAATATTTAAATTAGTATCGATTTTTATAATAGAGTTTTAGTATGTGCTGGTTAATACAAAAATGGAATGGTATAGAACTTGGAATTAACTGGAAAATTTTAGGCATCAGGCAGCTTCTATAAAATCCACTGGTACTGTAGCTTAGAGAGTTGAGTCTTTTACTTAATCAAGATGTTTACTAAACATGGAGCATTTGGGAAGTAGACCATATGCCCACTAAGCTTCCAGTGGTAGAGAAAGGATTGGCATTAAGCCAAAATGACAATACATATAACTAGTTCCTTGAGGTTTATAGCAAAAACATTATAAAAATAGAAGTGAGTTTAGGCAAAATTTGATGTTTAATAAGCACAGAATATAGCTACACGTGTACCCACATTTGAATTCTCTGTCAAGGCTAGTGTTTCAGCTAGCCTCAAGATTACATATATATATGCAGGTATGAGGAACAGGAGACAGAGAGCAAGAAGGAGGTAGAGAGAGAGAGAGAGGGAGGAGAGAGAGAGAGAGGGAGGAGAGAGAGAGAGAGAGAGAGAGAGAGAGAG
>NC_034608.1:56443100-56450756 GCF_900095145.1 Mus pahari | reverse complement strand
GAGAGAGAGAGAGAGAGAGAGAGAGAGAGAGAGAGAGAGAGAGAGAGAGAGAATGCACAAATAAATGGATCAGGCAGAAATACAATGTCCAGAAAACATTTTGATATAATTATACACAGTATGTACATGGATCTGATTGTAATCAACTTTTCTGTAGTCTCTTTTGATTTTGTAAACAAACATAATATTACTAAATGAAAGAAATTTGGTCTAAAAATATTCATAATTTCTCAACACAGCATGATTCATAGAATTCAACACATACATACTAAAAACTGGCTGTGATGCATTTTCTTTTCCCAAAAAATTACGCTCTCCTGTGTCCACTGTAGTGACCCAGGACAACAGTCCAGAAAGAACACTTCAGAAGACAAAACTGAGGCCAATGGTAGCAAATGTCTTCATATACTCATTGAACACTACTGCATCACTGTCGAGGCTATAAATCCTACGGTGCCATCTCTCCTTTCTCTAACTGTAAATTTTTATTGTAAGCACTTTGTCATCGGTGTTTGTTGACAGGGTCTTGTCTCTAATGCATAAAAAGCCATTTTCAGAATTGATGAAGTGGATTAGAAATCACTTACAAAACTTCAGGCTCTGCATTTAAGGCAGAGACTCTATTGGTTTAGCTTGAGTTGAAAGGTAAGAGGTGTACTCTAAGTGTAAGCACAAGCAAAGAGTCATTTCATACTCAAGGATCAAATAGTAAAAAGGACTGGGTGTGACCAAAACCGCAAACCCTTCTTCTTAATCAAGAAGGGAAGCTATATTACTAGTTCCCTTGTACTTCATGCTGCCTTGCATTCAGATAGCGACGATTATATCTAGAGTACGAGTTAATTGTGTCTGTCTGGGTTACCCCTAAAAGTGGATAGATAAATTGACAATAATAAAATATTAGAAATTGAAGGAGCCTCATAATAGAAGCTGCCTGGATTCTTGGATAACCAAGTCATTAGAGAAGATGTTTTTGGTGGTAAATGTATACACTTCAAGTTATACTGTGGCCGAGATAATTATGCAACTTTAAACAGCAACTTTACCATGTTATCTTTTCACTATTGCTGTGCTTCATGATATTGTTAATTATTTTCTGTCATTGTTACTATAATATGAAATACAGTAATTTCTGACTAAGACAGAATCATGACAATCTGTTGCATACATGCTTCAAGGTACTATACTAGGATATACAAAGGCATATATTAAGTTGGAATGTAACAATTACCTGTCCGTCAATAGAAAACTAACTAACTAACTAACTAACTAACTAACTAAATAAATAAATAAATAAATATGAATTTGTTAAGCAGAGGATGTAATATATTAAAATAAGTTTTGCAGGAAAAAAAGAATCATACGTATTAAAATCCACAGATTTTGAATGCATGTCTTAAGAGTCAGACTCCAAACATAACTCTATCACCTTTCCATTACTGTAACACAGTGCCTGAGATGATCAACATAAAAGAGAACAGGTTTGCTTTGTTTCACTGTCTGGAAGTTTTGTATCTGTGCTCCTGTGCCTCTGAGGGAGCATATCACCTGAGAAGTATGTGGTGGGTGGAGCTCTTGAACTCATCTGAGAAAAAAAAAAAACAGAAAGGAAAGAAGTGGCTAGATTCCCAATGTCCCCTTTAAAGCACACTCCAGTGATCATATGACTTATCATTAGAGTCCACCTTTTTAAAGTTTCTACTATCTCCCTGTAATGTGAGAGACTGATTACAAAGCTATTAATGTATAAACCTCTAGGGAACAGGGTAAACCATAGCAACACTGTGTATGTAACTTTAAATAGAAGTGGATAGACTAGAAATCAAAAATAATACAGAAAATCAGTAATAAACAAAAACATATGAACTCAGTTTCAAACAATTTTATCTCTTCAGTTATGTCCTTGGTTGTCCCATGACCATTATAGGATCATGGTTTATAGTTCACACAGATTTTATATCATTTCTTTTCAGTTTTTGATATATTATTTAATCATATTATATATAATTTTGCAAAAACTTTAATAAAGCCTACTGCAGATACAACCAATTCATTTTCTACTTTCTCTCCTTTGATACTTTTTCAAAACCAGGCTACACAAGTGCACCAGAGATGACAAGCAGAGAAAACAGAGTCGACCATGATAACTGGACAATAATGAATAACATGAGCAGGGAGACTAGAAACTGTATTACAGACCTTAGGTAAAACATATTTGGACCACAGCCCTGACCCAAATTTTAACTGTCTGCTTTTCCATTCTTACATCTTTGCAGTGAGAGCAAAGGTACTGTGAGTAAAACCCTAAGTTCTGAATTACGGGACTCAAGAGTAGCAGAATTTAATTTCTATCATTTTAACACACGTAACAAAAGGCAGGCTCAAGAAGAACAGGGCAAGTTCTGATGTGACATAAAGCATAAACTCTTCAGTACAAAAGAGGAGAGTCAGGAGTGATCTGAAGAGCCACTCTGCAGTAGCCGGCAGGTCCCTATTCTCAGGCTCAGCTCATATTAGGCCATTGGCACTGACAATTTCTCCCAGTGTTGAAGCACCTGCTTTAGTCCCTGAGGCTAGAGAGGCTGACAGTGTCACTATTCTTTATCCAAAAGAAAATGTAGCGAAAGAAATGTTATATGCAAGGAGGAAACCATCACACATGACCAAACTGCAAATTCTCCACTCCACCAACCAGACATCGCAACCACTGATCTTCATCTACTCTGATATTTTATAACTATGACTGATAAATTTATGTTAATTTTAAATGAGGAAGTCTCAGATATTCTCAGCTGTAGTGCTACAAGGCTTCACAGCCACAAAGGAAGATGTATATGGGTATCTTTACTTCTTCATGTTAAAATGCAAAGACAAGTGTTTACAGACACGGGAAGGTGGTAAGAGACCATGTCATCTTTATTCTTACTAAGATTGTAAGCAATGATGTCACAGGTCCTAGGAATTTCGAGGGGATAATCTATTCAACTCTACCAAGAAGTTTGCTTCCAGATTGGCTACAATGCAAAACTGATCAATAAGTAAGTCGGAAGAACCTTTATTGTTTTTCTGAACTTACTCCAGAATAAAAAGAAAGAAAGATTAGAGAATGCATAGTAGTCGGTGAGTCATCTGAACCACTGTATAAGAGCACATTCATTGTATGTGCTAGCCAAGTTCTTTTACTGCAACAAAGACGAATGTAATTATTTGATGAAGAGAAAATTTTCATTTTGATCTACAGTTAAACACAAGTGTCCATGAGAGGCTAGCCTTAATACTTTAGGGTCTTTAAGATGAAAACACACTATAAATGAGATAGGTCTTAAAGACAGAATATCCTATGTCCTGATATATAAATTCTCTATAAAGAATAGACCTTCAATAACAGGACTGGCACACACTCAGAGTTTCCTCTAATTCTGATATCATATCAGACATAAGTTTTGTTGAAAGCCAGCTTTAACACTACAGGGTAAACTGAAATGGGGCATAGCGTCCCTGACAAGAGACCAGTACTGATATTAGCTGGGGTGGTACGAGGTTGCACCATTAATGGCAGCTAGTGACTGGAAGAAGGAAAGAAGGTCAGATAGTCACTCTTTCTCTCACACACATATATGTACATACATATGTACGTACATACATACATACAAATATAATCATACATTGGGTGGATGGAACAAAGCTCCAACAAACTTTACATATATGCACATACATCTCCATATATGCACATTTGGTGGATGGAGCAAACTCCAATGGTCAAGCTCCAACAAACTTCACATATACACATAAACACACACACACACACACACACACACACACACACACACACACACATTTGGTGTATGAAGAAAGTGCCAACAAGCTGGCACTTTTAGCCTTTTTAATAACATCTAAGACATATTCCCTATGTAGGGAAAAGATTACCTCATATACACAAGTTAGATACTTTCTAAAACCAATCACCACAAAAACATATTCTTCAAAAAAGACTAAAATTATTACACAAAAGGAAAAAACAAGAAAATTATTGATTATGTATTCTTTTAAATCTCCTACTGAACTAAACGTTTCCAATCTTTCTCTCCACAAGGTCATCATAACCCCAAAGCAATAATTCTTTTGTCATTGATTAACAAAGTTTGAACAAGCCAGTCTTTAGTAGCAAATTTTTTCCTATGGTTAGCTGATGATAATTTGCATTTGCCAAGAAACAGATCATCATCTATCTTACATCTTATTTTTGAAGTCTTGGTACTCTCAACAGACTAATCATCTTTTCTCTACTTTTATGCTCATAATATAATTATTTATTCTTTATTCATAACCCTGTATTTTCACGGTGCACACTGAAACACATGGTCACATCCCTTTCTTGCAAGGTCCAAGAACTCAGTCCCAACCAAGAATGAATGTTTTCTTTGATCTTTAATTTGTCCCAAGCCTATTTTTTTCTTCCAAGTTCAATTACATGGTTGTTACACATGAAAGTTCGCTGTAATCCTTTTCTAACTTATGAGGTCACACCAGGAGAGAAGGCACATTCTATTCTTAATTCTAACGTTATTATAACTTAAACCATCTCCTAAAGCATTTTATAACTTATACTTACTTCTTGAAACTATATCGAATCAGAAATTCTGTAAAATCCTTATTTTGTCTAAACAATATTATTTTATGACAGTTCATCTTTGTATTGGTCTACAGGGAAATTGCCCTAGATCGTGGGCTGCCTTCTAGAGGCACCATTGGCTTGCAGCTCCTGCATGGTGTCTGCCAGAATTCAAGCCTTACACAGACATTATTGTAACGGCTTAGCCTCGCCAGGGCAATGAGAAAGGTTACTGTAAGATTAAGGAAAACACTTGGAGGTAGCATAGAGATAGAATGATTTTTCCAGTTAGGTCAAGTATAGTGCGCTGAGTGGACTGGAAGGGACCACCCATGAGTGGTATGTAGGTGTTCAGAAGGACTGCTAGGCCATTTTCAGCGTGACCAAATGTACTTGTTGTCTCCAGTGTTCCTTTGTCACAGGATCTTTGTAGTTGAAATGCATGGGCAGTGGCATCCTTACCTGATTTCTACCTGGACACCTAGCACTTCAAGAAATGCTTGACTTATCTCACTTAGAGAAAGCAAGTTCAGTTCTTGGCCATAGTAGTCTGCCCTAACTCCCAGCATGTGTAGAAGTAAGTTGGTGGTCCCTACAAGAACACTGTTCAAAACATTCCATTTAACTATTGAGTGTTTGCTCTTTTTCTCAAAGACTAAGTACATATTAAATAACATCAAAAAGAATGTCAGGGATCTAATGTAAGGTATTGCTATCTGGTTAATGAATTTAAAAATCTGTAGTGGGCTGGACTTGATAAAGCAATAAAAAATAACCATTTCATCATAAGAAAATGGGAAATAATAGTTAATTTTGCATTTAAATCTAGGTTTTAATAGCATTACACAGAATAGCACACACAACATGCTGTTAACCTCGTTGTATTTAATCATTCAGAAATGATAATAATTATTCTGAAATATTTGTGAATCAATGCAAAACACTTTTTTGGTGAATTTTGGGAAATTGATAACACTCTAGAGAAGCTATCCTGGCCATCCTTCACTGCTTGCCTGTGTGTATTATCTGCACTTGTCTTTTAATAGACTGAGACTAAATTATTAGAAAAAAATTGTATCACTGGGGAGTCAGGCTTGTCAGAGGCCAGTGAGACGTAATACATCAAGCACTCTGGGCTCGGCTTTATCTTTCAGGTTGTTTATTTTCAGGACACACATTTAAAAAAAAAAGTTTTCAGCCATCTAACCTGTTCTGACTTCAAATGAGCAGAGTAATGAGTGCTCGCAACAAGGAGAAGAATAGAATTAATGAATCTTGGACAGCAACATATTAGATAAAGGATTTGTGACTAAATGCAAGACAGTGCAACCCCTCTTTCCTACAAACAAACAATGTTCTCTCAAAACTAATTAAAAGTTCTGAAGGAAAGACTTTTTTTTTTTTCTAATAGCCAGGATACAACAGGGACTTCACATCCTTCAGAAGCATATTTTGCAAAAGAGAAATTAGTGACAGTAATTTTTTTTTTTAAAAAAATCATTGTCTCAAGGATACAATGTATTTATGGGAATTAGCATCTGTGTCTGCACATAGCAAAAATGATTGTTAAAATAAGCTTCACATAATAGCAAGATCATGAGTCAGGAGATATTTTAATTATTAATTATTGCAGACAAATTCTTTTTCAGATGAATTTGATCAAGCTTGACCCTGTTTGATGTTTCTGGATCCATTTTATCCACATCATGCACAAACCCAGTTCTGTGACCGCTCCCAGATCCATCCTATATGAAAGCTGTTTCCCATTACAGTAAGGGGATCTGCTATGTTCCTCCATGCTGAACATACTGTCTTCATAGGCATCCATCAACTGACATATTTCTTGACCTTCCAAACGTAAGTCATTATTTAGGTTCTCCATCTTGCAATTTTCTGAGGAGATAGCAGGAAACATGATACATTCTAAACTTGAAAACTCCCACACACTGCGATAAGTATCCTCTCAATTCTGCTGTTAAAAATGTTAAAGACAGCTTTAAGGTTTCACTGATTATCTTATTCTCTGTTGCCACATATACTTGCTGCTAATTGGAATGTATTGATAATGCTCCTAGTTGCTGATAATATGTAGATGTCACATAGGGAAAGAAATAAAAGCACTTCACTTCCCCCTTGGTGTCATTTAACTTGAGTGAGCCAGGATTTGAAATCCCTCCTTCATTCTTCCAGTTTCTTCCATTCATGATCTGTTGTTTTAGTCTGAATCTAGGCCTACCTGAAAGTTCTGTTGTGAGTCTGTCCCTGTATCTGTCCTGTTTGTGGATCTGTGTGTTGTGTCTGTCCCTCACAGGTTTTGTTCTGTCTTTATTGAACAGCATAGAAATTATCACATGCGGAAGGAAGGAAGGAAGGAAGGAAGTTTATGAAAATCTGTCACAGAATTTTACCAGGCATTCAGTCACTTATTCCAAGTGACTCCAACTGAGCCAGACGACAGACAGTATTATAAACAGTGTTTATCAGACAATATCCAAATGTGCTCAACATTTTCCATAAATGTTAAACATAGTTTAGAGAATATTCATTTAAGATGATTCCTTTGAAGCCCTGTATTTGCTGTGTTCAGCAAATGATGCTTAGTACAACATACATTAATCTGGGTCAGGGGCATGGAAGAGTAAGTTAAGGCGGCAGTTATACATTATTTTAGGTTGTAAAACTTGATTACATGAAAATTCCAAGGCAAATGAGGTTGATTGTTACATCGTTCTCTTAAAGGCAGTTAAAAGACAGTCTGGGTAAACAGTAGATAGTAATGCTAAGTCTGAAGTGAGTTCAAGATAGGTGTATTAGTAACTGTCTGTGAAGTCCAGCAAAAGTTTAAGCCTTTTAGAGCATAAGAGACATCCTTCCCATAATGTATTGCCACATCCACTGTTGGAAGTGTTTCCACAGAGAAAATGTGCAGATATTTATCACAATGATGGTGGCATTAAATAGGAACAAATGGGAACAAGCAGTATTAAAAAGCAAGTGCGTCACATTGCACCACACACAATAATAGTGGGAGATTTCAATACCTC